>NW_022992085.1:756134-954843 GCF_902827175.1 Gymnodraco acuticeps
TTGTATTTTTTATAATAACAGGGTTTAATGAATGTGGATATATTTGTAACCTTATCTGACAGAAAAATATATATCCTAGCCTTGATGATACACAAAGATATCCCTCAACGTTTGAATTCACACACAGGAACCAAACAGCATTACAATTCCCCCATATTTAACTGGAAGTCACATTATACATTTGTTGTTATTTTTTTACTCAACAGACTCTGAAAAAGAAATATAGACATATAAGTGAGACATAGAAAAGCTGAATTCTGCTATTTGTCTTAAATCTTGTTAAAACTCAACTGTAGTCTGAGCTACAGGCACAGAGCTGGAGTTTGACAGAAACAAACGGCTGAAGGTCTCACGAGCTCGCAGGATCAGCTGTCTGAGCTGAGCAGGAATATTTTCCTCTCCATGGAGGTACACCAGAGGGTTGAGAGCACTGTTCAGACATACAAGGCCACGAATAATCCGATGAGCAATGTAGACTCCATCAAACCATTTACGGCATTGTCTCTGTTTGGACAGTACTCTTGACCAGAGGTTGAGGTTCTTCAACACATGATAGGGGATGTAACAAACCGAGTAAAGCAGAATCAAGATGAATAACAACTTCAAGCATTTCTGTTTCAGTACCTTGTCAGTGGTGTTTGTGCGACAGAGCACAACAATCACATGTCCATAGCAGCCCAGAGCAATCAGGAATGGGATACAAAACCCAGTGAGAGTCCATCCAAGGCTGTACTTCAGGTAATCCTCGACGTAGATCTTACCGGTGGTATCATAACATCGTTCAGTATTGTTTCCAGACGTTTTGCTGAAGAACATGTCAGGAACAATTTGAATGCTCACCATCAGCCAAACCAAGACTGAGATCCCAACAGAGTGGAGGACAGTTATTCTTCCCAAAACTCTCATCGGATGGACAATAGCCAGGTACCTGTACACACTTATGCAAGTGAGGAACTCAATGCTGCCATACAAATTCAGGTTGAAGCAGAATCTTGTTATCTTGCAAAACACATCTCCAAAGATCCATTTACTCCCCATAAAGTAGTACACCATAAAAAATGGCACTGTGAGCAGGTACAAAACATCAGCAAGTCCGAGGTTGAGAACAAAGACATTGATGTTCCCCAGTTTCTTCCAGTTGTGCAGCAGAGACTTTAATCCCCATCCATTAGCTACCAGACCAACGATGAAGACTAAGATGTAAACCGGAGGCAGAAATCTGCCTGAAAAGTCAAAGCTGACACGAGGACAAGATGTGAAATTCATTGTCATCAGGATGGCAGTTCCTTCTCTCTGTGAGTGTGAGCCAAAATACAAAGACAATATAAATCACAGCGTGGATGGTTGAGAGAAGAGTTCCTGTTTAAAGCCACAACCTCCTAATTTAACTGTCTGGACCTGCACAAGATACAGGAAATGACAATGCTCTGCTGGTTAGTCAGATTTATAAAAAAATTATGGAATAAAATAAAGTTATCTTAATCAGATCATAGTCCACACGTACATGTTTATATGTGTGCATCACTGCATTCTTTATCTTTCTCTGACAACCTTATGAGAAATGGAAACTGAATGTAACAAGTGTTAAACATTTATGCCTATATAACATGAATGTGTCATACTCAGTGGCGGCGGGTCATTCGGGGCAGGTGGGGCACAGCCCCACCTAGTGTCAGAAGAAAGTATTACAAATAATGATTACAAAAAAATACTAAAAAATAAATAAAAAAACATATAAAATATATTTTAAGGTCATGTTTAATAATCTGATTCGTCTGTACATTTCTGTTTTAGTCTGTGTTCTTCTAATTAGTGTCTAGAGTGCCGTTTTGAGCTGTTTAGAGCCATGTGGGACAAAACCCGATCCTGCCCCTCCCTCTCACAGTCTAAGTGAACGGTGATTGTAAAAACTACACTGCGCATGCTCAGAGTATTTTTTCAGAGTTTTTTTCTATTTAATGTGTGTGGCAAAAAAATAATGACCGTAGGGGCATAGTGCTCCCATCCCCACCATACGTCATCTCACATAATTCAGAATTGATTGGCTGTAAGTACTCACGTGTGCAGTGCTGCGAAACGTCACGTGTAGTTTGAAGAGGAGACGAGAGAGCAGCATATAGCTAACATCACCAGCGATTAAAAGAAGTAAAAAACTGAAAGAAAATGAATGAAGTTGACCATTTACTGGAGCACACATTTGAGACACTTAGTCTCGGAGAGAAACTGGAGGTAAAGCGCCTCGGTGCCCACCATCCACCGGATTTCCAAATGGTCCAGACTGCGGGCAAAGTTAAACGTGGGTTTAACGCTGAGTGGTTTGCTAAAAAGAAATGGCTAACGGCGAGCATCCAGAAGAATTCCCTCTTTTGCTTTCCTTGCCTGCTTTTTGGTGAAGATCAAGGTACTTGGTCGAGGACAGGTTACAAGGACTTAAAGCATCTTTCGGAGAGGACAATGAAGCATGAGAGCAGCAACAGTCATTTGGAAAATGCCGTAAAATTGGGATTACTTGGAAGGGTGAATGTTGCAGCTCAGATTGACAGCGCCTACAGACGCGGCATTGATTCTCATAATAGGAAGGTGGAAGAAAACAGGTACGTGCTTGGTCGGATCATCACCTGTATTAAACTGTGTGGGAAATGTGAGACAGCACTGCGGGGCCACAACGAGTCGGCGGACTCTCTGAATCCAGGGATATTCAGGTCAATTTTCGAGACAATGTATGAGGGCGATTCCAGGCTTCAACGGCACTACGAAGCTCAGCTTGTTTTCAAAGGGACATCAAGCACCATACAGAATGAACTCTTGGACTGCATGTATGAGGTGTACAGGGAGGAAATAGCCAAGCAAGTGGACAACACATCATTTGTTGCCGTTCAGGCCGACGAGACAACCGATGTCTCCTGTAAATCGCAAATGGTGATTGTGCTGCGATACATTATGCCTGACCTCACAGTTACAGAGCGTTTTTTGGAGTTTGTGGAAGTAAAGGACAAAACTGGTGTAGGTCTCTCTAACAGCATCAAGGCTGTTCTGGAACCCCTGAAGCTGAAAGAAAAGCTAATCGCTCAGACCTATGACGGGGGCGGCCGTCATGAGCGGTAACGTGCGCGGGGTACAGACGGTGATGAAGGAGACGTACCCAAACGCTCAGTTTGTTCACTGCTACGCCCACCAACTGAACCTGACCCTGCAGCAACTGTGTTCAGCAAGGATGAGCATCCTGAAGGTGTTTTTTGCAGATCTAACTGCTTTTTCCACTTTTTTCTCCGGTGCTCCAAAACGTGTTGCAGCTCTTGCAGAGGCAACACAGAGACGCATCCCACGGCCACCGGCTGTGAGATGGAACTTTAAAAGCAGAACTGTGAACGCGGTTTGGGAGACCCGAGATGCACTACTTCAGTGTATGAAGCATATACGCGCACAACCAGGATGGGATGCGGTCACCATAAGTGAGGCATACGGCCTGTCAAAGAAACTGCGGGACCAAGCATTTATGCAGCTCCTGGAGTTTTTTTCGTTGCTTATGCCAGAAGTGGATGTTCTATACAACACTCTGCAAAAACGAAGCATCGATGCACCTGGGATCAACAGCGCGCTCTGCCGTTTCAAGGAAAATGTTCAGAAAATGAGGCAGAAAACTGATGCATTGGCCGCCACTGCTCATGATGGAACAGACGAGCCAGGCCGACGAGTCAGCAGCACAGCGCCGGTGATGAAGGAGGCTTGTGACACAGTCATCTCACAGGTGGAACAGAGGTTCTCACAGAGTGACCATTTGATCGCTGCAAAGCTTGTTGACAGCTCATTCTTCCCACAGCATGTCCTGTCATTTCCTACACCTGAGCTTGACTGCGCCGTGAAACTGTGGCCTGCGTTGGGAAACAAGGAGAAGTTGAAGTCTGAGCTGACCACGCTCTACCGCCACAGTGAGCTTCACACTGGAAACACTGCCCTGTCTCTGTTGAAATCCATTCACGAGAACAACTTGGAGGAAACGTTTGCTGAGACTGTTATTTTGGTCAAAATAATAGTGACAACTCCGATGACGACATCCGAGTCAGAGAGGAACTTTTCCACCCTCAAAATGATAAAGACTTTCACTCGCAACACCATGGGACAGCCGCGACTGAACGCATTGGCCATGCTTTCAATTAGGGGTGCACCGAATGGGAAATTCTTGGCCGAAACCGATACCGAAAATAGGAAACAGTTGGCCGAATGCCGAAAGGCCGAAAATGATTAATAGAAATATATATATATAATGTATACATTTTTTACCAATGTTGTTCAGCTACCTGATTATGGAAATAGACATGATTATGGCAAAACTTAACTTAAATAATAATCACTATTATGGGTCCATAAAACATTTATTCAGCACTTTTGAATGCATACAGTACATTTATATATGTCATGTATTATTGCTAAAAAACATTATATCGCAGTCTTAGTGTCGCCAACTCGTTTCTAATATGCAAAGACAACAAATGCGTCTATGATGTATTTTCGATCAGACGAGATCTCTCTCCCCCGTCTGTGTGCGAGGGGGGCGGGGCAGTTTACACACACGCAGCTGCTACATGCAGCGGAGCACACTGCGGAGATGGCGGAGAGAACGCGCTCCGAGGTGTGGTTAAACTTTACCCGTCTCGATGTGGAGAATACTTGTTACCATAAGTGCAATAAGAGTTTAGCATGTAAGCACGAGCAATTTGTCTAAACATTTAGCAAAAGTGCACCGCATGCAGACGGAGGAATGCACCGGGTTCGACCGTCTTTCTAGCAGCTCTGTAGCCCCATCCACGAGTAACGTTTCCACGTCAGGTGTTATGTATGCTAGCAGCAACACACGGAGTTAACTACATTATACAAACATGGGTTAATGATTAGAGGTAACTGAGTTATTTAGTTTGTTAACATTTCAGCTATTCTGTTTACAATTCTGTCATCAGATTATTTAATACGATTTGTTAAAGGCTCAGGGCAATCTCGATCAATGTCCCCCCCCCTGTGAGCCAGCCGCGAGCATGGTCGCCGCGTCTTTATTACGTCATCACAACAACACGTTAGGTTACCAACGTAAGCCTGTTCTGACATTCGGTGATATTTTTTCGGCCGAAAGCCGAAAGGGCCTTTTTAACCATTTTCGGCCGATAATTTTCGGTGGCCGAATATTCGGTGCATCCCTACTTTCAATTGAAAGCCAGTTGATCCAGCAACTACAGGACTTCATCCCCAAAGTGATAGACACATTCTGTCAGAGGAAGGACCGCCGTGCCGCTTTTCTTTTCAAGTGAGCCTTCAGCTTTGGTAAGTTCATTTATGTCATATATTTTGTTGATCTTCTGTGTTTTGCCTCTGCTGGATCGATTGATATTGTGACCTCGATGATGAGTGTCTGTGTTTTCCTTATATTTACAGTCTATGGTGTTTTAATGCTAAAGCATTACGGTTGTTGTTGTTGTTAAGAATTACTTTGTGATGGTGACCTTTACTCCATGTATGAAGGTGCATTACTATGACATCCCCACGCTGTGTACGTAAATGTATGCGCTCACAGTGTTGCTCCTGTGGTCTTCAGTATGTAATTTGACACTCCCCCTCTCTCTCTCCGACTAACCCACCTCTCTTGTCCCTCTCTCTCTTCTCCCTCTCTCTGTCCCCCCTCTCTCTCTCTCTCTTCTCTTCTCTCTCTCTCCTCCTCTCTCCTTCTCTCTCCTCTCTCTCATCTCCTCTCTCTCTCTCTCTTCTCTCTCTCTCTCTCTCTCTCTCTCTCTCTCTCTCTCTCCCCCGACCTCTTTCTGCCACCCCAGTTTTGTACACCTAGAAACGCCACTGGTCATACTGTGTAGAGCCAAAATAGGCACCCCTATCAATATGAATTTAAATTAAAGGTTTTCACAGAACTAATTAAATATTGTCTTATAAACTTTATAATTTGCTGTTTGAATATTAGATACCCAAGCATTCGGTTTGGTGGCTAACCTATTGCAGTTATTTCCTGGGGGGCGTAAAAACCAGAATAGACCGGAAACTATTCTTTTACCGTTCACTTTGAATTTCACAATAAAGTTAGTAGTAATATTTTGTTTTGATATTATTGTTTTTTATTAAGTACTAGACCGCTCGGTCATGTTAAGTTCATCTTTTCCGTGTTGCTGTGGGGTTTTTCATCACTTTTGTGTTACAAATATCAAAACAATAACTAAATATATCCGTCGTAAACTAAACCAGAAACAGCAGTATATTTTATTTTGTTAACACTGTAAACTTGACAGCTTTTTAACCCCAAAACTATTACTATTGGTTAAAGCACGTTATTACACGTTTAGAGTAATGCAATGCAGGTAGATTGTGTTGCTTTTTAATGACTGTTTAAAATGCCTTTTTCTTAATGTCTTTTATTATTAACTACTTGTTACTTGTTGCTAGGGACGCTGCTATCGATATTATTTCTGTTATGTTGTGTAGCTGTTTAATGGTGTTATCTTTATTGCTACCCCCTTCCACGTCAATGTATAGTGTTGGTCCACAGCGCAAACGTATTAGTTTAACAAAATCCGCATCTAAAATTGTGGCATAGATAGCCTACGTTATTTTCCCCTGTGCAATTCTCCATTTACTCAACAATAACACATAATTATCCTTGTGTTTATTTATTTGTTTGATTAATAAACACAAGTTGGAGTCCGTCAGGACCGAGGGAAATATTACACCGGGAAGTAGCCTAAGTATTCTCTCCGCTTCGCTTGACAAACCCCGTGATAGTCCTCAAGCTCTGTGATTGGAGAGTGTGCTCCGAGGGTTAGGCCGAGCGTCGAACAGCACTTGAAATGGGATGGAACCACGGCAGTCTGTCCAAAACTGGATTTGAACAGGTCCACCGCGTCCCCCCCCTCCCCCGCCCCGTCCCCAGAACTACACATGCTGGCTATTGTGTTTCGCAACATGTTCTCTATCTATGGCACGTCTCTACTGGGAGTTGTAGTTTTAAAAGACGTTTTTGTATTTCCCATAATAAGAAGTTGCCAGTATTAAACTGTGTACATCCCTGGAGGTTTAGGGGATAGGAAACACTCAAATTTAAAACATATAATTAATAAATGGGTGAAAATTGCTTGTGCCCATAATGGGCAGCATTAATATATATACCCACATGCCAGCTAAGGTCAGAAGAGCTTTATTTAACAGCTGGTCTTATGTTTGTGACCCCTGTTGTTAATTGATAACATTACATTACATTAATTGATAAGCCTGAAACATGCACTTGTCAAGGTTCAGAAGCAAATTTTGCAAATATGGCAGTAGCCATCGATCAGCTTAAGATAAGATATACTTTATTGATCCCAAGTTGGAAACATTTGTGTTACATCAGCATGTGTAACAGTTGTAAATATGCAGTGGTGTTTATTTACATCATTTAGTTCTGTTTTATATTTAACAATTCAATACAAGGTCGGAGATGAAATATCTATACATCTTATAAGAGTATAATACATATGTATAATATCAGTTAAAATAAGTGCTTCAACATAGTTAACATTGCTGGAGGTATGCACAAATATTGATAGATGTCTTGTAATTCACTATTTTCAGTGTTTGCGGCAGTTCCTCATGTTTGTCTAGAACAGTGGTTCTCAAACCTTTTCTGTCAGGCCCCCCCTTTGGAGAAAAGTCGGGCCCCCCCAACACAAATAGTCAGGCTCAGTGGCGGCACCAGAGATTTATTTTGGGGGTGCTGTGGGGTAGCTTGACGTTTCATAGAGGGTGCTCAAACATTTAGGGTTTTCCATTAATGTACCGGTCGCTACAGTGGAACTTTCTACTGCAACACTCCCCACACACACACACACAATGTACCCACGACTGTTACAATGAAGGCTCGATAATCAGCTCACGGCATATAGGTGTAAGCAGAGGTAAAGTGCTATTTTTATAGGTGGTGTGTGGACCTCACATAGGGGGGTCCGGGGGCAAGCTCCCCGGGAAGATTTATTTTTAAATATTGAAGTTAAATGCATCAATCTGGTGCACTTTGAGAGCAAAATTAAGAGTTCTATGGACACTCTCTCAACACCCATTTGAAACAGAATTGTAAACAGATTTACTTTTTCTTTATATATATTTTACAAATCACCCTTTTAAACTTTATTCTTGTTTTACTGTTACATAGTATTTCATACCCGTTTTTCATTTATTCTCTTATTTTTTGATGATCATATAAACGTGTGCCTCAGAGATAATTGTTTACATTAATGGTGACCAAAACGTTTGAGACCCACTGAGATAACACTGAGAGAGTCCTTTAGCTCACTGAGTCTCTCAGTCTAACAGGAGAGGACTCTCCTCCACTTTGTTGTTGAAAAAACTCCTTATATCTGTTAGCGTAGCTTGCTAGCACCAGAAACTAACAACAACGATCTCCGGTACCGGTGCGCTCTCTCTCTCTCGCGCACACAAAATGGCTCGTTCCACACACACAGAGCCGAGCTTTATTGAAACACAGAGACCCAGACATAATAGTACTGTATCATATTATTTTCGAATCAATAATATTTCAATTTATGATTTTTTATTTATTTGTTATCTTTATTTTTTTAATAAGAGAGAACCACTGGTCTAGAAGTCTTCTCATCAGGGCTCTATAAATAGAGAACTACGGCAGATATGTCATATTTAATGCAGCCGAACCGTGTATTACAATGCCGTTATGTGATGACTTTCAAAGAGAAAAGCAAGCACACTCGGAATAAAGTATTATTTAAAAAAAAAATGTTTTCGGTCTGTTTCCGGTATTTGTTAATGACGATGTGCTGTGAGATGTGAGATTGGAATTGCACAGGGGAAAATAACGTAGGCTATCTTTAGATGCGGATTTTGTTAAGCTAATACGTTTGCGCTGTGGACCAACACTATACATTGACGGGGAAGGGGGTAGCAATAAAGATAACACCATTAAACAGTTACACAACATAACAGAAATAATATCGATAGCAGCGTCCCTAGCAACCACCTTGGTAACAATGAAAACGTTCTATGGACGCAATTTCCTGAAGTAATCTTCGTAATAACTAGCAAACTAAAGATCATGTACATCCACTGCACACATAATCTGAAATAACAACTCATATTTCTCGCATCAAATGACATCAAAACGCATTTTAATGGCCAAACTAACTTTAAAATAGGCATTTTCCACCGAGAATAAAACGAAGTTCGGCCATGTTTTTTTTTTCTGCAGGGAGACATTTGAAGATCACGTGACATAGACGCCAGCCATTGGAATGAATGGAATGCCGTTGGAGGTTAACCAATCACAGAGCTTGAGAACTAATCACGAGGCTTGTCAAACAGAGCACATGGTGTAGTCCTAAACGATAGCTGGGGATTCTGGGTAGTGTAGTGTCTTCTGCCATCCTTTACTCCAAACACATATTTGTTTCTCCGAATCGAAGGGGAAAAATACAAAAGCATTGCACACAATTTAAACCAATCAATGTTGTGTTAACAAGGATAATCTGGTGTTTTTTAGTCGATGAGTAGTGCAGATATCACTGTAAAATCAATTGACAGTAGGGGAATACTTACTTCCGGGTGTACAATTCTCCGTTATCCAATAGGAATGGACGCTCACATTGCCTTTAAGGGCAGCCGACACAAACTAATGCCGTGCTTCCATGAGCGTCAAATCCCGCTGCAGATGGGAATACATTGAAATCAGTTGAAAGATTTGCGTCCCTTTATGAAGCTGAAGGAGCCTAGGAGCGTCACAACTGCACGCCACGGGAGTCCCGGGACCCTGACCAAACGTCGCTCCTGGACGATTATGGAGTGAGAGTGTGTTGGATCAGTTAGCTGATGGTATCTGCATGTAGAGTGACTGTGCTGCCATCAACCTCAGCAGTAGATGCTCATAAGATGTCAGGAGAATGTTAAGGTTGCATCAATACAAAAAGCAATTAATTAGTGGTCCTTTTAGCAGTAGCGTGGCGTGGGAAAAAAATTAGGGGAAGCCAATAATACGTCCTTTCTTTTGGGTCGGGGGTCTGGTGGTCAATGTAATAACGTAACCAGATGAGTGATTACAGCACCCGGTATCATTTTACACACATTTGTATCAGATGCAGGACTTACACACGCCTGTTATCTAAAACCGACAGGTCCGCACGCACTCTCCAGCCGAAACTCTAATAAGCATTCATTCACAAACTACATCAGGAGACCTTTAACGTTTTACGTCCGATTCGCTCCTTTTTTCCTCGCTGTACACAGCTCTTGGCATTGGCCTGTCATCAGATTGTATTTGTTGTTGCTGCTGTAGCGGAAGTTTAGTACAATTATTTTTGATGAAATACTCCAAATCTCCACCCTCCATAATTGCACTTGTTTCAGTTGCTTGCTACTTTCTAACGGCGGTGAGAGTGGTGCAGTGGCGCTATCTATCTTCTATCGATTAGATTTATGATTCTGAGGGTAGACATGTGGATATTATCCGACTGAACAAAACTTGCATTTATCTAACAGTTTCGTTTTCCACTGACCTTATTTCGAGCTATTTTCCTAAATCCTATGGAGAAATCCCATTGCTTTTTTGTCGAGGGAAACCGAGCGCAGCTTACTTCTGGATTTTAGGACGCGTCACTGCAACACTAAGTTGATGCGATTTGATTGGATTGTGAGGCAAGGGAAGCCAGCCGCCTCTGGCTTTCCTTGGCATGGCCCTGACCAATCACAGGTTGGCAGGGGCATCACGTGAGCCTCATCTGATTGGTCAATCCCTCAAAAAAATGTCACCAAGGGAAGCCAGATTCGGCTGGCCTCCTCTCGCAACAGTGAGTGCAATCTACTGTTTCACCATAACATCTAGAGGGGCGCTGTTTGTTTCACTCTTTGTAAAATACTCAATGAGAATAGGGGAGAGACGGGCCGGCAGCAACACACAGCAAAGGAGAATTATCGAAACAAAACAAAGTGTTTTTATTTATTTAAATTATAACTACAATCCGAAAAAACAGGGGGAGCCTGGCTTCCCTTGGCCTCCAGGAGAAAACGCCACTGCCTTTTAGGGATTTCCCTTCCCTTTTTGTGCTTGTAAATTGTCTGCAAAGGCTAACATCCCAAAGTTCCCTACCGAGGCAGTTTCTCTCCCAGTAGAGGCACTGAATACTAATATGAACCTTGAAAGTCAATCAATTTGGCTTCATTATTTATATAAAGTTTATTTCTGTTTGCTTCAAACATGTTTTTAACAGCTCATCATCAGAGAGAAGAAGTGTACTGCAAAAATGATTTATAAAAAAAATGCTACAAAATATAGCTACATTAGGAAAATATGAATCTTTGAACATTCTAATATGAACAAATATCAATCGAAAACACAAAGATCATTAAAAAAAAATACAGGACATATGTAAAATATTGAGATATTTTCAACTATTTACAACAAAACATTAAATCAAAAAACAAGTGCAATGTCACCTTACTACAAAAACATTACAGGTTAAAAGATGAACGGCTCAATATCGGTCAACACAAAGGTTGAGGTCATTCTTTGGGATCATTTTCTATCTAACAAACTATGCCCTTAAAGGCATACCGTAAATTGCCAGTGAGCAATGTAAACATTTCTTTAAAACATTCTTTATGACCATATCAAGACAAGGGCCAACTGTCTTCACTTCATATTTAAATAGGAACAAATCATTAGAAAAACAAGAACATTTGTTTTGTTGGCCTCGATATGGAAGGCAGAATTATTAATTGAATTGCTTCACTCTGAAAACTTTAAACTAGGGCCGGGACTTTAACGCGTTAATTAAGATTAATTAATTACACAAAAATTAACGCGTTAAAAAAATTAACGCATTTTAATCGCACTTATTTTTGCACCGCGGAACGTTTCTCACTGGATGAGTTTCAGGCGTACCGATTATACTGGAGCACCAACTAACGTTCATGACTTCAGACAACAACAAACCACAGTGAACAACAGTGGGAAATGTTGTTTTAAAAAACGGACGGATGGAAGCGTCGTTAAGAGCACGGTTGTGTGCAAATTATGCAAAAAGGAATTCGCATATCACCGCAGCACATCAAGCCTCAAGTATCACCTCAATGCAAAAACATATAGCAGCTAGCGTGGAAGCTAGCGTAGACGTTAGCCTCTTTTATCGCGTTCACACCAAAAAGAGCCGGTACTAAAATTAGTTCATGAGAACCTTTTTACCCCCACGAAAGTCCCTGCTAGAGAGCAGAGTTGAATTGGAAATGGGGGATGAATTGGAAATGGGGGACCCTGATGTAAACAAGACGAAAGTCTTTCTCTGGTCTGCATCCCCTTAACTAGGGGTGCACCGAATGGGAAATTCTTGGCCGAAACCGATACCGAAAATAGGAAACAGTTGGCCGAAAACCGAATGCCGAAAGGCCGAAAATGATTAATAGAAATATATATATATATAATGTATACATTTTTTACCAATGTTGTTCAGCTACCTGATTATGGAAATAGACATGATTATGGCAAAACTTAACTTAAATAATAATCACTATTATGGGTCCATAAAACATTTATTCAGCACTTTTGAATGCATACAGTAAATTTATATATGTCATGTATTATTGCTAAAAAACATTATATCGCAGTCTTAGTGTCGCCAACTCGTTTCTAATATGCAAAGACAACAAATGCGTCTATGATGTATTTTCGATCAGACGAGATCTCTCTCCCCCGTCTGTGTGCGAGGGGGCGGGGCAGTTTACACACACGCAGCTGCTACATGCAGCGGAGCACACTGCGGAGATGGCGGAGAGAACGCGCTCCGAGGTGTGGTTAAACTTTACCCGTCTCGATGTGGAGAATACTTGTTACCATAAGTGCAATAAGAGTTTAGCATGTAAGCACGAGCAATTTGTCTAAACATTTAGCAAAAGTGCACCGCATGCAGACGGAGGAATGTACCGGGTTCGACCGTCTTTCTAGCAGCTCTGTAGCTCCATCCACGAGTAACGTTTCCACGTCAGGTGTTATGTATGCTAGCAGCAACACACGGAGTTAACTACATGAAACAAACATGGGTTAATGATTAGAGGTAACTGAGTTATTTAGTTTGTTAAAATTTCAGCTATTCTGTTTACAGTCTGTCATCAGATTATTTAATACGATTTGTTAAAGGCTCAGGGCAATCTCGATGACAAAGGTCACTGTTCCCCCCCCCCTGTGAGCCAGCCGCGAGCATGGTCGCCGCGTCTTTATTACGTCATCACAACAACACGTTAGGTTACCAACGTAAGCCTGTTCTGACATTCGGTGATATTTTTCCTTTTTAACCATTTTCGGCCGATAATTTTCGGTGGCCGAATATTCGGTGCATCCCTACCCTTAACAATTGTATGTTTTGAGCTGTACTGTACTGTACCCCAATATACAAGCTGTTAATAAACTTTTCAATCAATTCAATCAAGAGAGCTGCTAGAGAGCAGGGACTTTCGTGCGGCTCTCTTGTGAGAAAAGAGCTATATTTCTGATTGGCTGGGCGGATTGCAAACCACGCCCCGTAAAACTCCCAAAAAGTTTTGTGAATTTTATTATCCTCGCATTAGCATTATTAGCATTAGCCCAGCGCAGAAACGCAGAGAGACTAATTTATGGCAACACAAAATAAAACATGGGAGCGGTGGAGATGAGGAGGTGTCGGCGTTCTGGCGATTTACTCGGAAGGCTGCTGGGACTCCCAGCAGCTTCTACTGAAGCAGAAGAAGAATAAGTGACGTCAGCGGCTTCATTTGCCTAATCCACCCCCAGGTTCAAAGAGTTCTCATGAACCTTTGTGGGAAAAGTACTGCGGTGTGAATGCGCCTAATGGTATACTAAAATCCATGTGAAAAAAATTGCTTCTCACTGTTCTCAGGTCAAATATTTACATGTGATTAAAAATGCGATTAATTTCGATTAATTAATTACAAAGCCTCTAATTAATTAGATTACTTTTTTTAATTGAGTCCCGGCCCTACTTTAAACATTTAACAAAACTTACAATACATCACATATGCCACCAGTTTTAGTTCCTCTCTATTGGCTCCCTGTAACTTTGAGGATTGATTTTAAAATGTAAGTATGTTGGCACGTCAGACATCTAAGAGGAGAAGCCTCAGAGAAAACGAATCAGTGCACATTTAATAAAACCAACTTGTGTTTTATAACTTTTAATTTGTGGGTTATACACTTTTTCTACTTGATTTATTGATTGTGTTACGCCCAGATCTAGGGAACCTAGGCGCAACACAAAGTTGCACTCTCCCCACTCCCAAGAACATGGACGCCAAGACAGAGAAAGCGTTTGGTACATTTAATTACCCAAAATATACACACACACAGGAGTAACAAAACCACAAAAATCTTACCTAACGAATGAGAAAAATAAACGTACAGGCTTCTTACCTACTCACATGAGAAAACGAATTAACCAGAGAAAAAGGGTTTTGCACTCCTGAGTAAAACATATATGCCTGCAAAGACAGGTAAAGTGGCTTACATTCTTAAGTCTTCCCGCAAGAAGAGAATGACAAGGTACACAGTCAAAGTGTGAACACAGGACAGATACAAATGCGCAACAGTGTTGGGAGTAGGAGAAGTCGAGTCAGAGAGAGCGGCCGAGGAACTGCACAGCACCAGCTTAAAAATGCTCCCGTCTCCTCAGGTGGACCAATCAGCATGCAGCAGGTAGCTAACGGGCACCACCCACACACACACACACACACACACACACACACACACACACACACACACACACACACACACACACACAGGGAAAAATGTACACAAAAATGACCTAACGACCCAGGGTCGTAACACCCCCCCAACTAAAAATCAAACATTTCCCCTTAAAGAAATGTTTGACTCGGATATATATTTCCAAAAAAAAATAAAATTCTAAAGACGGACTCTTAAGGACTCCGATAGCAAAATATGAGTGAATCAATGTTGAAATATGGTTAGGCAGAAATATTGAATCCATGTTGAAAGCCGGACATTGAAATTAAACAGAAAGCGCAAATTGTTTTAATTTTGAATAAACGTTGGACTTTCAACCATAACTGACATATAATCAATGTTGATTTAACCATCATCTAAATAGGAATCTACATGCACAT
Source organism: Gymnodraco acuticeps (assembly GCF_902827175.1). Taxonomy (NCBI): domain Eukaryota; kingdom Metazoa; phylum Chordata; class Actinopteri; order Perciformes; family Bathydraconidae; genus Gymnodraco; species Gymnodraco acuticeps. The sequence goes on from NW_022992085.1 coordinate 771,291, forward strand.
TTTTGGTTGATTTGACATTGAATCAATGTTAGGAATCGACATTGATTCAACCATCATCCAAATGGGAATCTACATGTAAATTGTAGTTGATTTGACATTGAATCAGTGTTAGGAATCAATATTGATTCAACCATCATCTAAATGGGAATCTAAATGTAAAACTTACATTCAAATATTCAACTTTTCTAAGCATACTGTAACATTAAAAAAGTGAATGTTTTTCACCAATGAGTTTTCTGCGTATAGGTCTACATCTTAACAGACCATTAACAAGTGCAACATCAATACTGTACTGAATGAAGTGGTCCAAACTTGTAAACACACACTACACCATGTATTGTTGGCAGACGATTGTTATTAGCTTGTTCAAAATGACCTTGAATTACCATATTTCCCAAAATGTATGAAATCAAACTAAAAATGACAGAAAACATGATTTTAATATTCAAATTTATTTTAGAAAACAGGCAGCAATGCATCCCTGAGCAAGACTCTTAACCTGTTATTGCTCCCCAAACGCTGTGGAATAAATGCAGAGGACACATCGTATGTGCAAATATACAGTGACACAAGATACCCCCATACAAAAAAGAGGGTGTGTAAGAACCATTGGTGCAACTCCAAACAAGAACAGCCTGAAGCTTCAAGTCTTCCATTAAGGCGAAGCTGTAAACATTTGACTTATTTTTGACTGTAAGAACAACAGTCTATTGTCCATGAAAGAACAGTATTGTCTATGAGGTGGTAACCTTTGTACTGTATGCACAAGGAAAACACATTAGAGTGTGGTGGGGTACCCTAAGTTGGACTTGCGTTTGTTTCACTTGTGTTCGTTTCACTTGTGTTCCTTGGGATGCCTCCCTCGCGCTCTGGAGCATAACGAAGCCACTTCTTCACAGTTTCACTGAAGCCATTGTGGGTCAGCTTGCGGTCGAACTGCCGAGCAGCAGCTGAAAGACAAGATTACAAAAATAAGCGTGAGGAAGAGAGAGAGTGTGTATCCCATACAACTTCTGTTATAATAAGAAAATCACTCTCACTCTGTACAGTAACACAAGCTACAGTCAGCAGCCAGTTTGCTCAAAGACTGGACTGGAAAGAGGAGCAAACGGCTAGCCTGGCTCTATCCAGGTAATAACATTTGCATCTAAGCACCTCTAAAGCTCACCAGCTTATTTCTTATAGCTTCACCATCACCTGATTCCAACCTAACCTTTTTTGTTAGATTAAGTTCATGCTTTATTCTTCAACAGGGGATTACAGAGAGACATGAAACAAGGGCAGAGAAGAGACATACAATACATTATAGGAGTTGGATTCAAACTCGGTAGTCGGTACTATATGGCTCACAAAGAGCATAATTATGTTCTGAATCACCATCAGTCACACCTCACTCCCTAAACTTAAGCTAATAAGTAGTTTGCAGGGGAGGAAACTCACCAAACATGCAGTCTTGTATTGCCGTTTCCTTGAATGGCTTCTTGCTGCTGCAACGCTTGTCTTTCTTTCCAGCCCAGTTGTACCGACAGGCCAAGGCGTTAGTCAGAGCAGTTGCCAGCATCCGTCTGATCAGGTTCTCTGAATTGGTGCCTCCTACCAGAGCCAGGCGAGCAATCTAAATCAGACGAGAGAAACAAATAGGCCACTGCTTTAACTGTTGTATTGAGCTACGTTCTGTGGGACATACGTTAGAAACAGCACAACAGCACTCTTATTTCATACACTTGATACACTGATATTCCAGCCCATGGTATTCAGTCAAGTTCATGCCAGTCGTTATGTTTAACCACTTTAACCCTGGTGTCCCAATTTTGGTCATGTCAATATAAATGTAAAAAATATATTTGAACAATTTCGATACTTTTCCATAAATAGCAGATCTTGCTCATACATGCACCGTGACAGGTTTTGAACTTGTAGACTAGAATTATTTGTGGTTGAGTAGCTAAAGGGCAATAACTAAGCACATTTTGACCGCACTGATATTATCCACATTTCATAAATGAATGCAGTTCAGTCTGTCAAATTACCATCTTTTGACAGACTGATTCATTCTTCAGCAATGATTCAGCCTCATTGAAGTCGTCTTCATTGGCGATTGGCAGCTGGATGGGGAACATATGGGTTGTGGCTGACCCTGGTCCCTGACTACCAGCCGGAGTCATGTTGCCCTCTGCCAACTCATTCTTGATGAACTGCACATCTCTGGACAGGTCCTTTACCACCACAAGTACTTCAGCGAGCATTGAAGTCATCTTCTGGATGGCAATGTCTTAAGAAAAAGATAATTGAAAAGTGTAAAGTGAGAATTGAAAATAACCTGCAAATGACTCATGAGGAATTACACTAAGTCTAATAGACTTGCCTTTCAAAAGCAGCCTGGTTTCATCGCCGTGCATCTGTGTGGTTCCATCTGTAAAACGCAAACATTTGAAAGGTTATTAGGTGTGTGTGTGTGTGTGTGTGTGTGTGTGTGTGTGTGTGTGTGTGTGTGTGTGTGTGTGTGTGTGTGTGTGTGTGTGTGTGTGTATAGTGATCAAGTGTTTAGTCAGTAACAGGGGTCTCCCCTTCCCTACAGCTCTTTGGTAAACAGAAAAGGCATTTTCAGTATCCTATCAGGAGAGAACTCATACAGATTAATTGAATACACAGGACCACAATGGAAACAAGCCCTCAGGGCTTTTTGTTATCCTTGGCTTTTAGCATTATTGTATAACTGTGCCCCTGTACATTTTTCAAACTGTTGATAAAGTATTCAATCAAAGAGGGCAGATGAACAAAGAAGAGAGCAATGATCATCATCAGAATATAGAGATTTAACCTTTTCACACTCACAGATCAGAAAATGTCTGCTATGTCCTGCTCCCGTTTGAGGTCCTGGGCAATGATGGTGCCCAAGAAGCGGAAAGACTCCACAGCAGTTACTGGGGAGTCACACAGAGTGATGGGCAGGGTTCTTACACCTTTTCCAAAGTCAAATTCAAGCACTTTTCAAGCATTTTCAAGTTGCATTTTCCAGCTTTTCAAGCATCTTACAGCTGTTGTAAATTACATATTTATATACACATACTCAAATTATTATTTCCCTACCTCACATTAAATCAGATGTTCTTTATGCGATAAACAACCAAATGTGTGTTTCGTGATAGCCTTCTACACGAGGATGAAAAATTAAAGAAAAGAAAACTAAGTTCAATATTTCAAAATGAGTGATCTGTACATAGACTAGGCCTCCCATATAACCTGGCTGAGCCAATATAAAACAATCAGCCAAATAACTTTTCAATACATTATTGATTACTATTTTTGAGGTACTTTTAGGTTGGAAGTGAACATAAGTCAGAGGTACATGGTGTACTTTTCCTCCACTATATGTATTTAATCCCTTTAGTTACTTCACAGATCTGGATGAATGATGTGAAATATAATCAAGTGTTGAATCAGACTTTAGTTCCACCTGGAGTAAATCCACCAGCTACCCTGCAGTACACAAAGTCATTCAAACTAGCTGCTCCTTTACCAGCTTTGAGAACACTTTCATGATCAATCATTATAAAACACATCATATATATTATTCTGAAATGGACCAATCTGCACAACGACTACTTTTACTGTCGCTACTTTCACTATATTTTGATGAGAATACTTTTCTACTTTGACTTGAGGAACATTTTTGAATGCAGGACTTTTACTGTAACAGAGTATTCCTACACTCTGGTACTTCTACTTTTACTCAAGAACAAGACCTGAGTACTTCTACTTTTACTCAAGTACAAGACCTGAGTACTTCTACTTTTATTCAAGTACAAGATCTGAGTACTTCTACTTTTACTACAAGATCTGAGTACTTCTACTTTTACTCAAGCACAATATCTGAGTACTTCAACTTTTACTCAAGCACAAGATCTGAGTACTTATAATTTCACTACAAGATCTGAGTACTTGTACTTTTACTCAAGTACAATATCTGAGTACTTATTCCACCTCTGGTAGTGTATTAGCCTGAATTGTAGCCACAAAATCACGCAGAGCTGCATAAAAATAGACTCACAATGGTAACAAGTGGAAAATAATATGTACAAATGTGTACAATGATTTGTAGGTAATTTTCACTACTCAAGACACCTGATTTATACATCTTCAAAGGAAGACTGCGTTCATTCTACAATTACATGGGATTAAAGCTAAATGTAGTTTTACTTGTATAATACTTCAATTTTATATAAAAGACAGTTTGTTTTCATCTCTTTTCAAATAAACAAAGTATTGGCTTTCAGAATATTAAACTTGTTTCAGCAAATTTAGATGATAAATACAACTTTGAAGCATAATTACAAGCAGAGAACGGAGTAATGTAACGAAAACAAATCCTGCTGTTTCGCTGATCGATCTGCCGTTCTCTGCTCTCCTGTCGCTGCGGGACATGCTGGGACATGCTATGCTATGCTATGCTATGCTATGCTATAATATGCTGCGTAAAAAGAGTGGGGTGTGCATAAGCCAGCTATACTGCCTTTACTTATACTTACGCAAGATCCTATCTCTATAACCCATTGGTCGATTTGGGTGATTGACACCTTTTTTGACTCGTTAGAGCCAATCGAATCGAGTGGCAGTACATACAAATACGTAAATACGTTACGCCTGCGGAGGAGGAGCTATGCGTAAACTGCATCTCCCGCAGCTGAAGCCACGGACTGTTAATCGGTGGACCTACTCTTCTGCCGTGAATGAAAGCATTGATTATCAGTAATCATTTTAAAGTGACAAGAGACATTGGATTAACCTTGAGCAGCGTTTTTATTCCTTTGAACACAACTTTTGATCACAAAACAGCCAAGGTAAGACCTAATTATTGTCATGGATTTGAAAACTGATATTGTTTACTTGCTATGTTTTGGCTGCTAGCTCGGTTAATGTTGTGCCTGTAGTGATGGGGTGTATACCCATGGAATCTGTGGAATCTCAGCTTTCAGAAAATGTGTTGTTTGTGCAGAAAGTATGAATTATAAATGATCGTTTTTGTGAGTTATGAGCAGAAATAGCAATTGCCCGTTTTTGCCATGGGCTCATTTAGAGGCTTCTTGTGAGACTTCTTTTTCGTATCGTCAGTTAGCCAAGTTTCCTCCGGTCAGATGGGTATGGAATATTAATAGAGTTGCTACATATATAGCATTTTCGGACCCGAGCTCGGGTCCGTGGGGCTTAAGAGGACTGTGGGTTTTCTCTGGAAGTTTTTCCTTGTACGATGTGAGGGTCTAAGGATAGAGGGTGTTGTTTTTCTCATACTGATATTCTGAACAATCTGTGCTGTTGTATTTGCTGTAAAGTGTCTCTACTGTAGGCTATTTTTATTATATTGTAGCGACCCTGTATAGGATGCTGAGGGTGTCACTCAGGCATCCCCCGTCTCTCTGCCAATCATAGAGCTGCACAGTGATGCTGGTTGAGGTGCGGGCCTGTGGTTGGGGGAGCAGACGGGGGAGGGCGGGAAGTTGTGACGTAGACACTGATATATATATGGGTATGTGTGGGAGTTAGAGTTAGTGTGAGGTTGAACCCACAAGCTGTTCCTGAACCTGTGATCATCTGTAAAGAAGAAGAGTTATTAAAGCCTAATAACTAGCAGCCTGTTTCCGACTCCCTTTGTGATCGTTACAATATGTACAGCACTTTGGCTCGACCAAAAATCGTTTATAAATGTGCTATATAAATAAAACTTGATTTGATTTGATATTGAGTAAGAAAAAGGTTTATAACGCTGTGAGAATGGGCATAGCCGCGGGAAGTAGGGGTGCTGGGGGTGCTGCAGCACCCCCTGTTGGCGAGTGGTGTACATTTGAAAAACTGAGTGACCACCTAAATAAAAATGATTAAACTGCATAAAATAGTTATGATTTTACTTAAAATAAAATTAGCTGTATACAGTAGCATATAATAGTCATAGTATATATTTGTATATATCAGGTGGCTTGAATTTATTTTCCAAATAAGTAAAATCCGAGTCATCTAGGTCGTAGGTCTTGGGAGAGTGACGTAATTGACGCGACACACACACTGCAGAGTGACAACTTTCTAGAATGGTGCAAAAAAGGATTTTGGATTTTCTTCTCCAACAAACAACCCAATAAAAAGAGTGGACCACCAGCTACTCCTCAGCCCACCACCTCTACAACTAAAGTAATATATATATAAATTATCCATTATCTCATTACATTTGCGCATATTTTAACACATTTCAGGAACCGAAATCTGCACTTTGGATAAAGCCAGGTTCAAAATCTCGTTTCATTTTGTAGTCATATTAGCATCTAAGGCTTTCACCGAAGGGATTTTGGATATCTCTCTTTATCAATCCATAAATCAGAAAATATTGTCAACAGCCCTAAAATATCAATTTTCGCCATGTTTCTAGGTATAAAATCTTATATAATTCAGGCTATGAATGATATATGAACAAACCCTTCTGTAAAAGCCTTCATAATATTGATAGGAATATAACTGAAAGGTCTGGTGTATGTAAGTGCAACTGAAGTGGAAATTTCGGACTCAAGAGTAGGAGAAAAAACTCATTTTGAGAAAACGAACTTTAAAGATTGCAGTGAGGCGCTAGCTAAACCCTCCTGTTCTTTGGATGATAGCTTGCGCCTCGACGCACTCCGTGAAGGTATTTCATGTTCGGGGTCATTTGTGTTTTGTATAACCTTGCTTCGTGCAAGTGACAATTGTTGTTGTCTTCTATGTGAACGTTTTTTTCGCCGTTCTTTTGCCATTTTGAGATTTACATTTCTAGCGGAAAGCTAACCAGGAAGTGTTTTAGCACACCACGTGATGCATCTGAACGAATCACGTTGTCAGAAATTGACACCAGCCAATGAGATTTCGTTTCTTGGTTTAAGACCCTTTTGTACTTTCACGTTTGGTTGCTGATACAAAGGAAATGACCATATTTGGATCAAATGACTATGAGATCATTGTGCAGGAGAGACGGAGCATTTCCAACGATGACATTGTGCAAACAGCGATCGCGGTACTTTATGTTACGTTAGAAATGCTAACTTTTGGTGAATTTAGGAAAAATATACAGATGCAAATAGACACACTATAGTAAAATGAACACTTAAATGTGTATTTTGTACGTTTTCCTTCCAAAAGCCTGAAAGAAAACATGTTATGGAATCAAAATAGCACAACATCTCAAAATTGACCAGTGCATGAAAAACGATGTTTTTGCCTGCCGTGTCTCGCCTTATACAAACAGGATGGAGCCGTTTTTTTAAACGGCTCCATCCTCACTTTTGGCAGCACCCCCTGAGCAAAATGACTTCCCGCGGCTATGAGAATGGGTCTGCGGAGAGCATTTCTCCGCCATCCTAACTTAGAAGCCCGAAAAACGTTTACCCATTTAAACAGTCGTGGTAGATACCTTGTTTGTTTTAAACATCATAAATACACAAACAACAATGAATACTTACATGTTGTGTACCCGAATCTCCAGCTGGTCCAAACAAAGTAGGAACAGCATCGTTCTTCAGTGCCCTACGCTGTACATATCTGGCATGAATCGCTGAAAGGTTTGGGAAGCTTTGTTTCGTGAAATGCGAAATGGAGGACAGTTATTCTTCCCAAAACTCTCAACAGGTACCTGTACACACTTATACAAGTGAGGAACCCAATGCTGCCATACAAATTCAGGTTGAAGCAGAATCTTGTTATCTTGCAAAACACATCTCCAAAGATCCATTTACTCCACATAAAGTAGTACACCACCAAAAATGGCACTGTGAGCAGGTACAAAACATCAGCAAGTCCGAGGTTGAAAACAAAGACATTGGTGATCTTTAGTTTCTTCCGGTTGTGCAGCAGAGACTTTAATCCCCATCCATTAGCTACCAGACCAACGATGAAGACTAAGATGTAAACGGGTGGCAGAAATATGTGTGTAAAGTCAAAGCTGACACGAGGACATGATTTGTTCATCATTCTGTCTCTCAGCAGCAAATACTGTAAAGCAAGTATAATACTGAGGAGGATTAAAGTAATAGACTATTTGTAATTCAAGGTGGTTTCCTGTGAGTTTTCCAACCCAGTCTCGCAAAAAACGTGTAATAACTACGTTGGTCCACAAGGTAGGACGTAGTATTTCTACAAAAACTTCTCTGAAATTGTAAGATCCCTACCTTTTTTTTCACCATTCATTCCAATGGCTGGCGTCTATGTCACGTGATCTTCAAATTTCTCCCTGCAAAAAAATAAAACATGGCCGACATTCGTTTTATTCTCGGTGGAAAAGGCCTATTTTAAGGTTACTTTGGCCATTAAAATGCGTTTTGATGTCATTTGATGGGAGAAATATGAGTTGTTATTTCAGATTATGTGTGCAGTGGATGTACATGATCTTTAGTTTGCTAGTTATTACGAAGATTACTTCAGGAAATTGTGTCCATTCAACGTTTTCATTGTTACCAAGGTGGTTGCTAGGGACGCTGCTATCGATATTATTTCTGTTATGTTGTGTAACTGTTTAATGGTGTTATATGTATTGCTACCCCCTTCCCCGTCAATTTATAGTGTTGGTCCACAGCGCAAACGTATTAGTTAAAAAAAATCCGCATCTAAAATTGTGGCATACGTTATTTCCCCCTGTGCATCCAACCCAGTCTCACATCTCTCATCACATCGTCATAAACAAATACCGGAAACAGACCGAAAACATTTTTTTTTTAAAATAATACTTTATTCCGAGTGTGCTTGCTTTTCTCTTTGAAAGTCATCACATAACGTCATTGTAACGCATTTTAATGGCCAAACTAACCTTAAAATAGTCATTTTCCACCGAGAATAAAACGAATGTCGGCCGTGTTTTTTTTTATGCAGGGAGAAATTTGAAGATCACGTGACATAGACGCCAGCCATTGGAAATGAATGGTGAAAAAAAACGTGGGGATCTTACAATTTCAGAGAAGTTTTTGTAGAAATACTACGTCCCAAGTTGTGGACCAACGTAGTTATTACACGTTTTTTGTGAGACTGGGTTGAGTTTTCTTAGAATCATGAATAAATGGAAAATCCTGCTGATCAAATGATAAAATCACACAGGATGCATGAAATTATATTTTTGCCTATGGTGACTTCATTTGTTATCTAGCACCATCACCATGACACAGTTACCAATGCTTTAGGCTATGATCAAGCCTTCTAAACTAATGGCATTACTATCAGCCTCAGCTATTTTGTGTTTAATAATCATATTTTCGCATGCTTATACACTAAGATTTGTTAACATTTATCCCCAAGCATAGCTCTGCCCGAGCACAGCCTATACAGAGATGCCACAGTTGGTCTGACTGTTATTTTTTTCTGGTTTGTAATCCCCATGTTTTAATTAGTAATACAATTCTGGTTTGCCTCCACCCATTAATCAACATAATTACTATTTTCACAGTATAACACTAAAGTTGGGGGATTTTTTGCAAAACTAGCCTGACATAGTTGTTAAAATATCTAATTTTAAAGTCACATTGTGCTAACATTAGTTATACGTACAGTACCAATCTTGACACTTGAATGTGTGTGCCTTTGTTCTTTTTAGGGTTTTCCGGTGCACCACTTTGTGCAGTTGATGCAGGCATGTTGCAACAGGGGAAGCTTTACAATTTGCATCCTGTTTATTTTTACACATTCACACTTCCCTTATTAATTCAAAGAGCATGCATCACAAATTAGCATCCCCAACAAAACACAATATGTAGTCCTGTTCTCTTTGCCATCATTTTTTTATTAATATGAATTTTCAGAGGTTTTTTTATCATTTGCACAGCAAGATGACAACCACAGAGACCATGACAAGGTTCAATACATGTTTTAATAGTATACGATGATGCAATACACTTTAATATGCACATCAGACAATGTACATCAAGGGAACTTGACTAGGGTCTCAACGCAGCTTGGCGAGCTCGCTGTAGTAGTTTTTTGTTTTTCCTCTCCATGGAGGTAAACCAGAGGGTTGAGAGCACTGTTAAGACACACAAGGCCACGACTAATCCGATGAGCAATGTAGACTCCATTGGACCATTCACGGCACAGCCTTTGATTTAACAAAACTCTTGACCAGAGGTTGAGGTTCTTCAACACATGATAGGGGATGTAACAAACCGAGTAAAGCAGAATCAAGATGAATAACAACTTCAAGCATTTCTGTTTCAGTACCTTGTCAGTGGTGTTTGTGCGACAGAGCACAACAATCACATGTCCATAGCAGCCCAGAGCGATCAGGAATGGGATACAAAACCCAGTGAGAGTCCATCCAAGGCTGTACTTCAGGTAATCCTCAACGTAGATCTTACTAGTGGTATCATAACATCGTTCAGTATTGTTTCCAGACGTTTTGCTGAAGAACATGTCTGGAAGACTTTGAATGCTCACCAACAGCCAAACCAAGACTGAGATCCCAACAGAGTGGAGGACAGTTATTCTTCCCAAAACTCTCATCGGATGGACAATAGCCAGGTACCTGTACCCACTTATGCAAGTGAGGAACCCAATGCTGCCATACAAATTCAGGTTGAAGCAGAATCTTGTTATCTTGCAAAACACATCTCCAAAGATCCATTTACTCCCCATAAAGTAGTACACCACCAAAAATGGCACTGTGAGCAGGTACAAAACATCAGCAAGTCCGAGGTTGAGAACAAAGACATTGATGTTCCCCAGTTTCTTCCAGTTGTGCAGCAGAGACTTTAATCCCCATCCATTAGCTACCAGACCAACGATGAAGACTAAGATGTAAACCGGAGGCAGAAATCTGCCTGAAAAGTCAAAGCTGACACGAGGACAAGATGTGAAATTCATTGTCATCAGGATGGCAGTTCCTTCTCTCTGTGAGTGTGAGCCAAAATACAAAGACAATATAAATCACAGCGTGGATGGTTGAGAGAAGAGTTCCTGTTTAAAGCCACAACCTCCTAATTTAACTTTCTGGACCTGCACAAGATACAGGAAATGACAATGCTCTGCTGGTTCGTCAGATTTATAAAAAAAAACGATAGAATAAAATTAAAGTTATCTTAATCAGATCCTAGTCCACACGTACATGTTTACATGTGTGCATCACTGCATTCTTTATCTTTCTCTGACAACCTTATGGGAAATGGAAACTGAATGTAACAAGTGTTGAACATTTATGTCTATATAACATGAATGTGTCATACTGTGTAGAGCCAAAATAGGCACCCCTATCAATATGAATTTAAATTAAAGAACAGGTTTTCACAGAACTAAATTAAAATATTGTCTTTATAAACTTTATAATTTGCTGTTTGAATATTAGAGACAAGCATTCGGTTGGTGGCTAACCTATTGCAGTTATTTCCTGGGGGGCGTAAAAACCACAAGGTTAGCCACATCCTGTAGTAACCTACTTTCTGTTGCATCTGATCAACAGTTAGCTGATGGTATCTGCATGTGACTGTGCTGCCATCAACCTCAGCAGCAGATGCTCACAAGATGTCAGGAGAATGTTAAGGTTAAATCAATACAAGAAGCAATAAGGGGTCCTATTATGATTTTTGGGTTTTCCCTTCCCTGTAGTGTGTTAAATATAATTTTGTGACAATATAGTGACATCACTATGTAACACTCGCCTTCTATTGGCTAGCACTCCAACACATTGTATGTGCTAAGGGGCGGGACATCTCTAAACGGTTGACCAATCACAAACAGAGTTGGCCAGCTGACCAATCAGAACAGACTGGGCTCTGGTTTCAGACAGAGGGTGAAAAGAGGTGCTGCAGCACAGGCAGTATGAGAAAAATAAAGGGCTTTTTGAACATTAAAGCATGTGACATGTCACAGTATAGGCACTAAATACTAATATGAACCTTGACAGTCAATCAATTTGGCTTCATTATTTATATAAAATACCAAAATTGCTGTTTATTTCTGTGTGCTTCAAACATGTTTGTGTTTGTTTGTAGCCTTTATTTAACCAGGTGAAAGCCCCTTGAGATCAAAAGATCTCTTTTTCAAGGGTGACCTGCAGCTCATCATCAGAGAGAAGAAGTGTACTGCAAAATGATTTATGAAAAAAGGCCGCAAAATATACATTAGGAAAATATGAATCTTTGAACATTCTAATATGAAAAAATATGAATAAAAAATACAAAAATCATTTAAAAATGCAGGACATATGTGAAATGGAGATATTTTCCAGTTACATCTGTATATAATTATTTACAACAAAACATTAAATCAAAAAAATAAGTGCAATGTCACATTACTACAAAAACTGTACAGGTTAAAAGTTGAACGGCTCAATATCGGTCAACACAAAGGTTGGGGTCATTCTCTGGGATCATTTTCTATCTAACAAACTATGCCCTTAAAGGCATACAGTCAATTGCTGGTCAGCAATGTAACCATTTCTTTAAAATGTTCTTTATGACCATATCAACACAAAGGCCAACTGTCTTCACTTCATATTTAAATAGGAACAATTCATTTAAATTACAAGAAAATGGGTTTTGTTGGCCTCGATATGGAAGGCAGAATTATTAATTGAATTGCTTCACTCTAAAAACTTTAAAAATGTAACAAAGCTTTAGATAAATCACATATGCCACCAGTTGTAATTCCTCTCTATTGGCTCCCTGTACATTTGAGGATTGATTTTAAAATGTTATGACATTTAAGAGGAGAAGTTTCAGAGAAGGCAAATCAGTACTACTTGTTCTATTGATTGCCTTCTCAGTCTGGTTTATCATACCCTTATCCAATTCATCTAAAGCACTTTGTAACCTCTGTGTTAAGAGCACAATGGTAAATAAAGCTTCTTTCGTTCTTCTGGATTTGACACATAATTAATGGCGCCCCAAGGTGTGGGAATTAGAAGGAGTTGTGAATAAGTGCAGTTTGAGATTGTGCATGTGTGAAGATCGGCGTTCACCCCAACTCAATCACAGTTTATATTTAAAATGATCCTTTTCTCTCTTGTTGGGTCAGTCTTTGAGAGGATGTGGATCCGCCTCAGTGAAGTCTTATTGTTATGAGCGACCCGGCACTCACACAGGCCGCTCAGGGCCGATATCCCCACAGAGCCGGGTTACTGTAGGGGGCGTAGGGGCAGTTGTTATGACAAACACACGAGTGGATCATCATCACGGGTCGCTGGAGCAGTCTACCGGTGGAGCAGTGGAAGGAGACCTCAGCCGTGGTGGTGTGATACGGCGTGCAGCAGCGGGAGTCGGTGCACTGTCCGCAGTACCGGAGCTGGAAGGCCTGAGTGCTGAAGCAGCCCTGGTGAACGAGTCGGACGGGGCCTGGTGACGTGTAGCTGGCCTTGCACTGTCCCTGCTGACCCCACTGGGGAAAAAACAGCATGCACACACAACATTTACAGCGACAGAACTCCACAGGGTACCTTTAGGTTTTTATTTGATTTAGAGAAATCTTTGTAATGTCAGTTTTTTTTCACAATGAGCTTTAATTTCTGTTACTAACCCTTGTTGTATCTATCCATTGCTTAGTATTTGTTTATCATCTTAAAGGTAAGTTTATAAAGTTCTGACGTTGAATACCTAAACACAAACAGTTAGCATACTCACAGATCTTCAGGTTCAAGTTAAACAATTGCGTTTTCACCATTTCGTTTTTTCCATGTCAAACAAACATGTTAACGTTGTTTTAGAGCACAAGTAAAGTGGAAGTTATGGCATTGGACAAGACTTCCATTTATATGTTTGAGAATAAATTGGTGGAATTAAGTCACCTTTGTCCTAAAGATGTGAGTGGCTACCTTGTAACCTTTGGATTTTTAGATATTTATTCCTGAGAAAGTCTTTTATAGTAAAGTATTGACCATAAAGGTTCAGAGAAAATGATTTCAAAACTCAGCGCATTAAACCAAAACCATTATTTTGTAGTTTGACCATATAAAGATGTGCATGGATGGTGATGGGATATATATACAACAATATGTGTAATTTATACCAGGCTGCTAAATCCTTAGAACCGTTACAAGGTGTGTTTTTTGCATTTTGCATTTTGTAAATTGTGTAACTTGCTGCTGTTAAATACCATCAAACTATGTGCTATATGTGCAATATATACATTATATACATTATATACATACGTGTTTAATAATATATACCTGGCTGCTAAATCCTAAGAACTGTTACAGGATTTGTATTTTGAAAAGGTTTTTTTTTACTTAATTTTTTTTTTTAATTATATTTTTTTTTTTTAAATTATTATTATATCATAACTTAGTACTTTTTTTAACATATGTAACATTAAGCTGTCTGTGGCTCTTTCCTGCTGTAACGATGCAAATGTCCCCTCTGTGGGACTAATAAAGGTATTCTGATTCTGATGAAGATAGAACCTAAGAACATGAAGGCAGCAGAAATACACTTAAGCTCACCATGGGTGTCCTCGGGCGAGTCCGAACTGCATTGCAAGGCCGAACTTTACAGAGTCGAGTTTCCATTTGCAGCTTGCAGGCCGGGTTCTGGTTAGAGACTCGTGTGGAGACCCCGGCCCCACAGCTCTGAGAACAGGCGCTCCACTGGGTGCTCTTCTCCGTACAGGGGGAGGCAGGCAGGACAAGCTTGTTCAGAGGGTGATCCATCGGGAGAGACGGCCACAACCTGCCAGGTCTCATGGCTAAAGAAACCAAATGAAACAATGAGTAGAGTAAAAAATCAGACCCCGTCCCAGTTTGAGAACCTCTGCAGTAAACTAGATGCTGATTGAACTCATTCACCTCATGGACTCTCTTCGAGTAAGTCCCATTTTATTGTTTTTTCCTCGTAAAAATATACAATTCATATTTAATCTTTTTGAGATTTTAAAAACCCAAAGCATTTTTTTTTCTCCCAAAACTAAAAAGTATAGTCATAATAATCAGCTGATTTTGGAGGATGACATTGCAGGTTTTGTATCCAAGAACAAAATGTTCTTTTGCTGCTCTCATAACATTGTTTGAAAGTGTTTGGCATACTAGATGTTTTTATAGTGGCTTCAGTTCCCTAGCACCCCTTCTCACGAACACACTCCCATTTTAATGCAGTAATAGTCTCTACTTGGCTTCATTTGTTTAATTGTTAGACAACAACAGTTTGTGTTATGAAACTAGGAGACTTGGTGACTAAGAGAAAAACATGTTTTGACTTTTCCAAAAAGAAATGTTGGTTATATTTGGACTTTGGGAGTTTTTCATTTGGCCAGACACACCCCAGTTTAATTAAAAAATGCTCCAGTAAAAACTTCCAGACATGACCACCAGTGACAAGCCCCGTATAACTGAGGGAAGGATTATGTTGCCATATGGACTGATCATTTATGGGCAATTTTTGTGGCAAAAAAAAGCCAGTGATAGAATACTGTATGTGTGGAAATAGATCAGACAAATGTGTTGTGAATATCCAGCTCTGATGTCAGGATACAATTTAAAATGAAAAGTCAAACATTTTGAGGAATTGTCTCATTCGTTTCTAATAGGTAATTCAATGAAAATATTGATAATATGGACACTTTTTATGTCTGCTCATTACATTTAAAGCTAAAACGAGAAGATAGTTATTTAATATAAAAAGTGTAAACAGAAGGACACAGCTTGAAATGTCAAATTGTTGTTTTTGGCAAAAAAACATTTAAGCAAGTGAGTTGATAAGATGTTCATTTGTGAGCTTTAGATGGGCTAGTAGGCAAACTTTGTAACTTTTAGAAAGAGCAAAGATAGCTGTTTTCCCTGTTCCCAGTCCAATATGCTGATGGGTGTACTGTATCTTCATATTTACAGTACAGACATGAGAGATAATAGACAAAGTCGTCTCTTAAATTCTGCTATGATGTTTTACTGTAGTACACTGCTGCTCGTAATATGTCTCCTTTATAACATAAATTAAGGCATTTGCTGATTTCATACATATTCCTTCTTAACGGTTTATTTATTTCTAATAATGAAGGACTAAAATGAACCCCTGCCACCTGCCAAATACAGGGTGCATCTTGGCTGTGGCAGGTCAAAATGTAGTGTCACATGCCACCATTTCAGACCCTGCTCATAACTGATCCATCTGTAGGGTTTACCTGTGATGGCGTCCTGTATGACTGTGTTCTCCAGGTTTTCACACACCCATTCCTTGCAGCATTTCCCCGGTAGCCGGATACGTTGTGGGTTGCGACAGTCCGAAGTGGGGAGATGGAAATTCAGCGGACAAGTTGGCACACAGCTCACCCCCCCGCCGCTGCAGTGGCAGGAAGTATCACAGGAAGGCTGAAACGACTGGCCGTCATGGTAAGAGACGCCGTTTACTTCACAGCCCAGATCCTCCTGACCTGCAAGGAACACGCCGCACAGAGCCCTTAAAGTGGGAAACTTAATCAGGAAGTGAAAGGATTAGATTAGGTAAAGAGAGAAAGGAGGGGGAGCAAACAGCTGAGGAAAATGAGAGAGAGGGGTGAGGACACAGGGGCGGCTGTCTCTGCCAATGGTTATGTCGTTTTATGGGAAGCCAGGCGTCTCTGAGAAACTGAGGAGTCTGTTTTTCAATCCGGGAGTGTTGTCTCTGCAATCTATCAAGCGGCTCAAAGGCCAGTCATTAGAGGAAATGTGTCAACAGCGGTCCTGGAAATAGAACTTGAAACGTTTTGGAGTTTCTGACGGGCAGACTTTAAACATTAACTGTCTGTGTTTGTCCTGCAGACTGATGCTTCAACACCTCCTCCAAACACAGACATCAGCCTGGTAGTCAGGGCTGGCAGTGTTACTTTAAAAGTGTTATCTGTTACACTAACTACTACATGTCAAAACATTTAATAAGTTACCTAATCTGAGTATCTAAATATAAAAGTAATGAAACCTGACCCTAACCCTACCAACGTTACTTTTGGATAACCTCATATCAAATTAAATGCAAATAAATATAAGAGAAAATAAATAACAATATGATGCTTTTAACTTTTGTAATAATGTAACCTTAGAAAATAAGTAACCAAGATATTTCATATAAAAATGTAGGAACAGTCACAGTTTACAAATGCTGTTTAAGCTTAAGGAAAAGTTGAGTACCCTGAAAGTTTTATGAAGAAATATAGTACGGGTCCCCAGCACATAGAAACTGCCAGATGCTAAATAATGGTTGATCCTGGAAATGTCAGAAATGGATTGAGCATCCTCAAATACCTCCAAAACCACTTCAAAATTGTCCGAATTCGGCCAAGCAATTTTTTAACTATGCATATGCTAATTAATGCTAATTAATGCTTATTGTGCAAATTGCCCAATATATGCAAGTTAGTACCCGAGTGTGCTGAGGACCCGTACTATACATTTCTATCATAAAACTTTGGGTGGCTCAACATTTCCGGGTTCACATCAGGAATCTATGAGCCTAATAGACTAACATGTAATCCGTTGCGCCCAGAGCCTGCTGGTAGTTTGCGTGTCAGAGGAGGAACTCACCGACACACTCCCCTGGTTCTCCGGGGAAGCTGGCGCTGTAGTCGCACTGCAGACCCCTCTGACTGTCGCAGGGAAACTTCTCCGTGCAGGGCTCGGCTCGCTGACGCGCACAAACCTGGCAACACCGGCAGCCATCGGGCACCAGGGGGACGCCTGCTGGGCACTGAGGGACCTCTGAGGGGCAAAGGCAGGGTCTGTCACACAGCTGGGAACGCACCTGCAGACACAGCATCATTGTTATTATCAGACCATCACTACACCATATCGAAATCCTCATGACTACATTTTCACATGAGGGGTAAAGAAAATAATATTGGTTTTGTCAGAAAGTAAAACGCCAGGATCCAACACAGCCAGGCCAAACCACTGTTTCAAATTACATGTGAGTGATGGAGCCAAAACACAGACAGGATCAGGAGAGCCCAGTCTTAACAGAGCTGAATAATCCCGTGAATAAAATACAGATCACTGCTTGTTTTCTTACTCACTGCCCAGCAACATAAAGCAGCTGTTATTAAACACAAAAACTTCAAGAACATTACACCTTATTCGGAAATGTTAATACAGTTTAAAGTTCAAAAAGGAAGATGATAATGCGAAAGACAAAAATGTGTTATTTAATGCAGTATCTAGTGTCACTAGGGTTGCACTAATGTATTCGTTTTTTAGTCTTTATGTCTGAAAGGATTAGTCAATTACTGAAAATAAATATGCAGCAATTTTGATCGTATCTCTGACTCTTTTGATTCATTTTGCGAGCTAAAATACGATCAATTCTTTAGTCAATGCATCTTCAATGTGAGTGTTTCGTGCCTTTTATCCCATGTTATCATGAAATATTTGGAATTGCAATTGTGTTTTTAGACAAACAAGCAATTTTCTTCAATTACATTGAATGTATTGCGCATGTTAGTTGAAATGGGTTATACGCTTCTCTAAGTACAACCAAGGTACTTACAATACACATAACACAAAACACCATTAAACATAGAAATACACAATGCAATAGTTCAAATGTTCCTTTATCCAGTCATTCTGTGATCAATGCCTGTGTGGTATGATATCATCTTGAGTTGTAGTCTCCATTTTTGAATAATTTGTACATTTGATAGGCCAAACAACTAAGAATGTATTCAGGAAAATAATCAACACATATTAAAAATGCTAAAGCTTAAGTCCTAATATTGTATTTGCATATCTTGTTCACTGTGATCTTATTTTTGTCAAGACAGGATGGCTACAATCAAATTTAGAATAATTTCATTCATAAAACACAAAAAATAACTAATACTATGGCTACACTATCAAACTAACACTCCTTGTCTTTGCAATCTTCAACAATATTCATCAATCTCGTAACAATAAAGTCAGTGAAGAATACTCACACAGCGTCCTTCCTCACTCACAGCCCATAATAATCTCATTCAGAACAAACTACAGTAAGTATGAGGAGTGGGCTCACCTGTGTAGCCACACACAGCAGAGCAGCCAGAGCGATCACACCGTCACACAGCCGGCGGTCCATGGGGGCTCAGTGTGTCTCAGTGTGTCTCTGTGTGTCTCAGTGTGTCTCAGTGTGTCTCTGTGTGTCTCAGTGTGTCTCTGTGTGTCTCAGTGTGTCTCTGTGTGTCTCAGTGTGTCTCAGTGTGTCTCAGTGTGTCTCAGTGTGTCTCAGTGTGTCTCTGTGTGTCTCAGTGTGTCTCTGTGTGTCTCAGTGTGTCTCAGTGTGTCTCTGTGTGTCTCTGTGTGTCTCAGTGTGTCTCAGTGTGTCTCTGTGTGTCTCAGTGTGTCTCTGTGTGTCTCTGTGTGTCTCAGTGTGTCTCTGTGTGTCTCAGTGTGTCTCTGTGTGTCTCAGTGTGTCTCAGTGTGTCTCACCAACCTGTGATGCTGTTCGCTATCTGCTCATTCTCCTGCCTGCTGACATTTATAAAGTCTGGACTCTGATGTCACAGGCTGACTACCGTGTAAACAGCCACTGGACCGGCATCAGAAATGTTTCACATTCCTCCTCCCTGCTGCCCATTTCCACTTCCAGACACACACACACAAGTCTTCCCCCTCTTTTTCCTCTCCTCCCTCTCTTTCCAGTCTTGTGGCGTTCTAAGTTTACACAGCTCAACACGAGATGAGGAGAAAAAAATACATTAGCCCAGTTGTCTAAAAGTCAAACAACCTCCGGGGCTCTTGTGGCGATGATTCCGATTTAAGAGGTTTTATCTTGCTGATGTTTTCACAGACTGCTGCTTCAATGTATGGTCAGTCAGATATAGTGGATGATCTATTGAAGAGACGATTATAGAGTGGATATTTCCACAATTTAGTTTTCACTACAGAAACCTAAAATAAGTCTGAAACCATAATGTGTAACGTCTGCCTGATTCAAGAGAGATGCAATGCTTCTCTTCCCTCTGGTTTCCATGGTGTCAGGGCAGCATGTCTGAGGCTGGCAAGAACTTGACCTTTCATTGAGAGAAAAGCCTTCCTCTGAAGAGAATTCAAATAAGAGCCTGGAAGTAAACATGACTTCTCTGAGGCCAAAAGGGCACATTGAAACACATGATCTCATTGTCAGTCTAGGGAGATTCAATGCACCATTCTACCAACGTATTGGAACATTTATGACCAGATGATGGCACTAAAAGCAAAGTCAGTGGAGGGCACCAGGTTTCATGACAATTCATCAAAGATATTTCACTCAAAACCACAAATGTCAACCTCAAGGTGGCACTCGGAAATGTCAGAGGATCAACAAAGTCATTGAGATGCATCGTTTATGAACCATGAATCTCTTCACCAACTGTAGCTCCAATCCATCAAGTAGATGTTGAGATGTTCCACCGGATGAATTAAATGGGGTCCGTGAAAGACTCTACCAGATTTCACAGTAATCCATCCAATAGTTGTTTATGTATGTCAGTCCCAACCAAAATGGTGGAGCAAGGGACAGATTGAGATTTATTTTACAGCGCAATTACATTACATTACATTACATTGCATTTAGCTGACGCTTTTATCCAAAGCGACTTCCAATAAGTACATTCGACCAGGAAGACACAACCTTGAAGAAAACAGAATCATAAAGTACATCAGGTTTCATAGAGCCAAACATTTCAAGTGCTACTCAACTGGCTTTAGATAAGCCAGTCCTTTATTAGTATAAAAGTGCTTTGTTAATAATTCTATCGCTCGAAGTGGAGTCGAAAGAGATGAGTTTTCAGTTTGCGCCGGAAGATGTGCAGGCTTTCTGCTGTCCTGATGTCAAGCAGGTACATCATGTTACAAAGATGCCGTCATAGCCAAAATATCCCTGAATATAAACACTATGGCAAAAGTCCCTGAAACAGAAAGTAAGCAATTCATGTTTGAGAGATTCAGTCAGAAGTAACACCAGATTCCTGAGTTTAAACATCAGCCCTTTCTCACAGAGCTGGGTGGGCAGTGAAGACATCCAGTGTTGAGTTATAAATATAGGCAGACAGACAGAAAGAAAGAGAAGAGGAAAGTATGCATGTCCGGGCAGGTGGGCTCCAGGTGGCTCACAGAGTAGATCTACTGCGAGGCCTCTTAGCCTTCCCTAAAAACTATGCTGTCTTGGCCGCCACTCCATGTGTTTTCCATGCTCTACAAGAATGACAGAGTCTGGAAGGATTGCATTGTAATGGCTCTACTAGAACATACACAAGTCTGTATCAAGTTCTCACTCTATTGTGTAACAAGTACAGCTCACTTAGACTATTATTTGGAATGAAAATGCTTTTCTCAAGGCTTGAAGTTCTTGAAAGATCTTAAAGAGGCCCTGTTATGCTCATTTCAGGTTCATATTTGTATTTTGTCTGAAACCAGAGCCCAGTCTGCTCTGATTGGTTAGCTGGCCGGCTCTGTTGTGATTGAACAACCGCTTAGAGATGTCCTGGCCTCACGTACAATGTGTTGGAGCGCCAGCTAATAGAAGCAGGAGCAGGCACGTGCACACATAGACATCAAAGTGGGCTTGAGCCCCTGCCCTTTTTCTTCCTCCAGAGAAAGTGCCCTTTCCCCCCCCCCCATTTTTTTTTTTTAAATAAATGAATATATATCTACTGCTGTTTGCGCACAGTTTCCCTTTCCAAAAATATATTGATTGAATACAAAATAAAAATATCAGGTCGGGAGATTAGACTAAAGTTCTGATGTTTTTGATTGTTGGCTGCTCATTTAATAACTATTAATAATTGTACTAGTTTGTTGTCTGCTCTTATGCATAGTGAATACGAAGACCATTGTCTCTGTGTCAGCTGATTATTTTTGTAGAATTCTGTTAAGTATTAAACAATTGCATGAGTGTGAGGGTATTAAAATAAATTGGTCAGTAAGTCAGAGATGTGCAACTATATTTAACTTTTTGTTTTACATTTTTTTATTATAAATGATTATGGGAAGTGCCCTTTTTCTCACTTGAGCACCCGCCCCCCAAAATGTCGGTGCCCGTCCCTGAGCAGCAGTGTTACATACGGATGTCACCATGTTACGGAAGTAAACAAAGGAGTCCAATGGAGGCGTTACAGGCAGGAGGGGGAGTGTGTGGGAGAAAAACTCCCTCTGGAGGGAACTTTGGGATTTTAACCTTTGCAGACTATTTACACTCACAAAAAATGCACCTCTTTGAGTTTCCTTGTAAAACTCATTGTAAAATAGACTGTTGGCTTAGCTTAATTATGCTTCAACAATAACTGTATACAAAAGATTAAGCTAAGTCATGACATCAATAACTGCGGCGATTCTCAGTCATAGTGAAATCACACAGTATCTGCCAATTTAAACTGAGAGTCAGAAAAGGCTTAACACATTTTCCAGAGCACACAGATGTTGGAGAGCTCCCAGACAGTAAAGTATCGCTCTCACTGACAGTGGACACTTGGAAGAAACCCCCAAAATCTTGTACAATGACCCTCATTCAGTTTGGGCGAATATTGTTTTGGTATGTGATGGTATGTAGGAAAACCCCATTGGATTCCTTGTTGATTCGCAAATGCAAAAAACTGCAGGGCAGAGAAATGAAAATATTATTCGTCCTGTAAATGTTGGAAAAGAATGCACTGATCTAAAAGGAAAATCACTCTACCAAATCTCTCACAGCGGAGCAGAAATGTCTAACACATGTTCAGAAAAGTTGTCCAACAACCAAAGAATACCTCAGAGTAAGAGAAGAAGAAAAAAGAGCGCAGACTCAGACTGTTGTAATGAGACTAAGAGGTGACACTGTGCTACAGGCATGCATGGCAGAAATCACATTTACAGATGTGAGCGTTCAGTTTTGTCAGTATTTCCTTACTATTTGTAAAGACTGATTTCACAGTGGAATCAGACAGGAACAAGTGCCGTGTCCGTCTGTCCACTACGTTGTTCCACACAGAAATATTTGTTGGATTGCCATAAAATATGGTACAATGATTACTCACTTCCTCAGGAATACCCGTAATAACTTTGACATAATATTAATGACATTTCCATCAGCTTGAACTGTACTTTGTGTTAAGTTATAATCGAGCTAACGTCAGCAAGCTTTCTAAACGTGGATGGAAAACATGGTTAAAACATTATATATGCTAGTGTGTTAGAATTGTTATCGCTAGAGTTAGCATTTAGCTTAAAGCATATAGCCTGGTAGCATGTCTTTGGGCTCCTTATTTGTAATCTGATTCAGGTACAACACAAAGAACATATTAGAGGTAGCATGCTTGAATACAAAGTAAATGGTCAAATCTAAGTAGATGTAAATTAAGATGTGTTTAGTCAAAGGCTTATCTGAACACAAACACACATTTGCTTGCTAGCTAGCCTACAGTTACTGTATAGCTGTACATGAAATTGATGGATGAATGACAGACAAAAGGATAGAGCAACTACAATCAAATAAATCAACCCTAAATCTTGTATTGAAACCACATTTAAAAATCCCCCTTTTTTTTTCTTTTTTTTTCTTTAAATCAAAGCACTTTACTAATGGCACGTTTTCACTGCAGCGGGGTAGCCCCGTTTAAGCGTCCCTAAGCGTCCTCGCTCTGGCCTCGGGCTGCCTCGCTGGCCGTCCGAGGCCGTGGCGCATTCCCATTACAGTTTAGGACCTGGGGTAGCAACGCAGTGTAGGCGGGGCGATCGGCTTTGTTTTTGTTCACATTTCGAGTTGTTCCGTCGAGCTCCCGCTGGATTTGATCATCCCCAATGAGATGTAGGAACGTCGTCACCTCCTCGGCCGACCACGGTGTGCTTTTCTTATTAGACGTAGCCATTTTTGTAGCTCATCCGTTTACAAAATGCTGTTCATAAAAATGCTGCAAGCTTGCTTCTAAATATATATGCGACGCTAGGGATGAACTCGCGCGCGATCTTGTGACGATTCTCTCTGACCAATCAGCAGTCGAGAGTGTTGACGTCACTAGTTCAGCCCTGGCCCTGGTCTGAGGGAACCACGATTTTATGGGGCCGGAAAAAGAGGGAAAAAGTACCCGCTAGCCAGTACTAGGCTATATGGAAAGGCCACCAAAAACTGGCCTGGCCGCTTGAGGACGGTTAAGGACGCTTAAACGGGGCTACCCGCTGCAGTGGAAATGCGCCATTAATCTATGCATTCCTAAGTTGGTCCTATTTCTTATGTGCAGGGGCGGATCTACCGGGGTGGCATGGGGTGGCAACTGCCACCCTAAACAATAGCCTTGCCACCCCAGCTGCCACCCCAGTTGGCATCTTTGTTTTGAAAGAAAAGTTGTTGCTCATCGGACATTTATGAGAGAAAGTCTCTAATGTCCGAGTGCAAGTGAATGCAGCACAAGATGCACGTCATGTAACCCCTCCCCCGGTCCTGGCGCGAGAGTGGAAATATGATTGGTGGCGAATTCATTTGAACGGGACGGCGCAAAACGAGAAGCCTTTCGGACCCAAGCACTGAAGGAATGAGGTAGTTGCGGTCTACAATGACAGAGAAGAGAATGTCAAGTTTGGCTGTACTCAGCATTGAATCAAAACGCACTACAGCTGTTGATCTTAATCAGTTTGTGAGGCGTTTTGCTGAACAAGATAGTAATCGCCGCATTCAGCTGTAATAGACATGCCAACTTGATGCTCTGCTCACGGATGACTCGATGAGAATAACAAACTGTTACGATGATGACCTTGTATGCGTGTATATATTTTTTTATTTGAGGGGGTCTGCCCCCAAAAACAATTGTAAGTCCTGAAAAAGTAAAATAAGACGGTGTGTAAAACTACACTGCCCAGCCAACAGAAAGTAACCACTTTGATTGAACTAGGCCAGTAGGTAAGGACTTTCCACTGGATCATAACTGCAGCGATGTTTTAGCTGAATACACGTTTAAGCCTAACTGATGCAGTTAGTCACTTCTTTAATGTTTGTTCTTTCTGATGTAAAGTCAAGGTTGTAACTGTATATCAATAATGATATAATTACTTGTTTTTCAAATTTGAAGGAGGGTGAGCAAGCATCTTGATGAACATTCATCATTAAATCCTCCAAAAAATATAGTTTATTCAATAATAAATGAATCTGTGAATCATAACAGTTCTTCACTATATCTGTAAAGCGTCTTTGAGCACCTGTAAAAACACTAACAAATTAAATCTATTATTATTATTATTTATTAACAGTGATTGACAGCTTATAGGAATAATATGATTGTTAATAGTATCATATTCATTCAGACAAACATCGATGAGACAGTTAATTAATGTACTTATTGCAGCAGTCTGCATAGATTTGGTTCCCCTGCTGGTCTAAGAGTGAGACAAACTCATTCAGTTATTGTTCAGTTAAAATTCATTAAATTACGTCTGCCACCTTATATATTTATATTTAAGGCTTTACTGATGTGCCACAATAATATCACCTATGTGATTGAGTTAAAATATTAATATTGTGGCTTTCCAAGTTAACATTGATTGGGTGTAACGGTTCACAAACATTTCGGTTCGGTACGTAACTCGTTTTTAGGTCACGGTTCGGTTCGGTACGTTTTCGGTACAGCAGAAAAAATTATCACAAAACATTAAAAACATTTTTTAAATTATTATTAAACTGTGACTAATGTATTCAAATAAATACAAAATATAATCAAATAAACATTAAGGTGCAGCATTTCGATGAACTGAAATAATCTGTATTTGAACTGTACTAGTACCTAAGCAGCCAGCTTGACATTAGGACTTGCTTGTCATTGTATGTTCATGTTGTTTAAAGAAAGATTAACTCGTCCACATTGCTTGCTGAAATGGCAGATCTGCTGGCACTAACAATGTCTCCTGCTGTGGAGAACACCCTCTCTAGGGACAGAGGTAGCACAGCCAGGTAGCGCTTTGCTAAC
Organism: Gymnodraco acuticeps; assembly: GCF_902827175.1. NCBI lineage: Eukaryota > Metazoa > Chordata > Actinopteri > Perciformes > Bathydraconidae > Gymnodraco > Gymnodraco acuticeps. The sequence continues at coordinate 797,112 of NW_022992085.1, forward strand.
ATGGCAACATAAGGATACTTGGCGTTTGTAATAGCTTTGGCTCGGTCCGAACTTTCTGCGAGTGGTGGAGGCTTAAATGCTAGTGGGAGTTGGGTTTGCACTTCAGTCTTTTTTCTTTTGGTACCGGCGATATTCACATTCGGGTGATGCCTTTTCAAATGAGTGTGATGTATTGCCAGCCGCGTAACCAATGTTAGTTGAACAATACCGACAAACAGCTTTGGTTCGGTCCACCTGTCTTTGTCCGTCATCCTTGTACGTAACTACGAAACCAAAATGTTCCCAAACCGGAGACTTCAATGATGCTGGAGGATTTTCAGCTCAACTTTATCTGCGTTCGCCATTTCGACAGTTCCTCAAATTACTGACTACATTTGAACGCATCCCTGTGACCAGCTCTCATAGTATGCCTCTCGTCCAATGAAATTACTTGGTCGCTCTATGATATATACCTGAGATTACTTCCAGAAAGTTGTTCATGTTCTCAATTTGTTTACGTTTAACGCTATATTCGTTCGGTACACACGTGTACCGAACCGAAGGGCCCGTACCGAATAATTTCAGTACGGGTACGTGTACCGTTACACCCCTAATTGATTGATATGATTGCGATTTAAATCAGCATATACTTCTGTCAGGGGATGCCACCCCTCAAAATCTCCTGCCACCCTCTTGCCACCCCATGAATATTTGTCTAGATCCGCCCCTGCTTATGTGATAGAACAAAAAGGAAACACTCAACACGTTTTTAGGTTTATGCCAAATCCTCAGCAAATCCAGACAATATTCAAGAGTGCCAGTTAGTGGGTTAGGGTGGTGCCAAGTCTGATTTGAGTGTGAATAAACAGGCTGTGGGCAGCCCCAAATAATACCCAAATATTTTCCCAGGACAATATTTCACACATGCATAACATACAGACCACTTGGGAATTGGTGTCTGAGGTTTTGGCACCAAGTGTCGCTGAAAGTTTTCCAGTCATTGGCAGGTTGGAGGTGCCAAATCGGCAGGTATCCTTTCAGCAAAGAGGGCAGTTGCTGTGAAGAGTCAGACATAGCAAACAATGTGCAAGTGGTTCAGCCTCAAATCGGAAAGCACGTGGGAGTTGTACTATGGCTATAATGTTGATGTAATGAGTTATAGTGACTCATTATTCCTGTAAGGAGAGGGATTGTGATGATGGGCATCAATGGATCACCACCACACCCGACAGAGGTCACAGACAGAGCTGTCCTGATCCCTTTTAGACACAATAAACGCCCAAACTGCACTGTGTCTGTCCGTCTGTTTGTTTTCCATCCTTCTTTTTAGCCCTCCTTCAAAAACCTCAGCTCAAATAGCATTCCTCTTACAAGGGCATTGCACTGTAGATAATGACGTCTGTATTAACACTGTCTGGAAATCAGACCGTAGAGCTCAATTACTTCTTTGTTAAATGACCACTAGATATTTGTCTGGTGTGGATCAAAGTGCCGCTTTAAACAGCCTCCTCTTAATAGTAGGAAAATGTCAAGAAAAAGCACTTTAACCACTGAGATGGCCATTTCCCATGAAATTGCTCGTTTGAAACTGCAGATGAAATACTACAGGTGCACAACTGTTATGTGATGTAATATACAACTTAAATGGCCCAAAGCAGTCTTAATATTATCAGTGCTTGAATTGGAATGAAAAAGGTGCCAGTACTCTAAAATCAGCAACTTTTTCAAGTCAATTTTATATATACAGCCCACAAACAAGAATGTGGCTACTATAATGCTGGTGGGTTTGTCTCTTTACTACTGTATATTTTAGAAAGGTTCACTGTACTTAACATTTTTTATGATAGGCAGCGGATATGGCTAAAGCTCAGTAAGGTCAATATTAACTGAAAATATAGCAATCAAAGTCTAGATCTTCTGCTGAAGACACATGAAGCAGAGACCTTTCAGGTGAGAGCCCCTCTGGTGGTGTTCAACATTAATGACAAGGAAACAAAGCTCTGGTCAGAAGCATTTTTTATAAAAAGCTTTAACAAAATTAAGTATTTCTGTACATTTTGAATGCAATCTAACTTTCCAACTCAGAAAACGAAAAACGAAAAAGTGCCAAAAGTCTTCTCACTGAGATTCTGAGCTGCTTTGCAATATACTTCACCACTGAAGAATACAAATATGTATAAAGTAAACTATGATGCAATCTAACTTTCCAACTCAGAAAAATGATAAAGAGCATGAACAAAGAACATGTAAAAACAAATGCAAAATTTGCACAATCTAAAATGAGAAACTGTAACTGCAAGTAACAAAGTCTGAGCCATGGTAAAGAGTTACATTGAACACCAAGCTGATCAGATAACTCCCTGGTTGGTCTGAAGTCCTTCTATCTCCAGGATCTGTACAAATCGGCACATTATGCCAAAAGTCTTCTCACTGGGTGAGCTGCTTTGCAATATACTTCACATTGTTAGAAAAGGCTCCAGAAGGCCTTGGGGACATCAGTATCAGGGGCTGGAGCTGGACAGGCTCTTTCATCAGCACTTCTCCTTCCCTTTGCCAGCCAGGACCTCACATACTGTTCCGGATTGAACTGTCCTAGTGATGGTCCATTACATTTAATGAAAACCAGGCTGGACAGTCGGCTGACAGAGAGAGCATTCCTTTTTGCAGTAAGGATATCGTTCATGCAGCTGAATGCCCGCTCACACTCACTAGTGGAGACAGCGATGGTTCGGACTGCTTTCAGTAGAGGCTCCATGGCAGCAGGTGTACGGGATGCCCTGGTTTCCTTGTATTCGCGAAAGCCCTGAACAGTCTCACTTCTGTCCACTTTCAGCACTTCGCACAAACGTAGCACCTCTACGTCCCCATACTGTACGTCTAACTCCTCTTCAGGCCAACTTCCAGGATGGATAACTTTCATGTCCTGGATTAGCTGATTGTAATGGGATTTCTCTTGTGCTGACATGAGAGGAGGTTGTGGAAGTCATTCTGTGTCTCAGATTCTCTACCATACTGCGGAAAAACTGACCTGCATGAATCTGTACAAGCCTGCCATTCTCACGCAGGGCAACACCCTTGAAGGACTTCTCAGCTAGAGCTGTATGAACTGTAGTCATGTGTGGGCCAGGCATGGTGACCATGGATTCAAAAACTCGTATTTCTCGAGTTAAGAGCCTATCTGCTGTAGGCAGTGTCATCTCTCTTTTTTTGGAGTTGCCGAGAGAGGTCGCTGAGCTCTGTGAGCGCATCGTACATCAGTCCCAGATTGCTGACAAACGTTGCAGATGTGAGCACATCATCCAGGCCCTTGTACTTTGCACTGTCTCTGGAATCCCTGCTCGTGTCGTTTGCAGCATTTGTGAAGTGATCATGAAGCACTCGGTAGTTTTCCCAGACTGCTCTGACGCTCCTTTCACTTGAAGCCACCCAGCGGATGGACAAAACACGCCCTATCACCAGGAGACGCTGTCCGACTGCTTGCGCACACTGCGCTAACTGCCTCTGATTTTTGGGGGAGGCATGGAACAAGGAATAGAGTTTGTCAAAAAATATCTGGAAATGATTGAGCCCTGAGACCTCCTTGACCACACTCCCCAACTGCCAGCTCTAGACGATGATTGGAGCAGTGCCACACAAACAGGCTTGGGAATTTACTACACAACTGGGTAGCAACGCCTGTTCTCTTCCCTAGCATGACTGAAGCCCCATCACATGCAAAAGAAACGAAACACTGACCTAAAAAGTCCTCGTTAAAATCTCTTCCAAGACACTCCATTAACGCCTTTGTGATGTCATCAGCCGTTGTTCCATCCAACTCGATCAGCTCCCAAAAAAACGTTTCGGGCTCAGCATCAGCTAATGCTGAGCGTAGACACACAACAAGCACCGTTTTACCACTAATAGTGGTAGATTCATCGACCAAAACGCAGAGTTTTCTTTGGTTTTCTGTAATGTCTTTTGCCATTTTTTTCTTCAGCTCATGAGCTATGTGGTCGATGATTTCGCCACAGGTTTTATTGGAGTGCAAAACCCTGCCCACGTTCAGCCCATTCAGTTTCTGTACATTCAAATCAATTGGCATGTCTGTGAATGGCCGGCTATGTTTGCCAATTGTATATGCCGTTCGAAAAACTCTGATAGTGGTGTCTAATTCAGATTTATGCATAGACTGCACTTGATGTTGAATAGTTTCACGTGAAGCAGATGTAAGGATGTCAGCAGCTTTTACATGGGCTTGTGATTCTTTATGTTCTTTGATTTTTTTTTTCTCAGGCTAGCTTGTTGTTTGCCCTTGTCAACACCGAAATGAGACACTGCACACTCACCCCATTCAGTTGACAGTTTCAGTCCTTGTCCAGTGTGTATTCCCAAAGATTTGACATCTCTGCATATCCGACATCCTAGCTTCTTATCTTTAAGAAGGAGCCATGCATTGGTCTTGCAAAAATATTGCACCTGGTCCGTTGTCCAGCAGTCAGGTGCATCGCTTTGCCCGGTGTTGGTGGTGGCAGTTGCGCCAGCAGCAGCTAACGTTAGAGGCTCTGGAGGAGGCGGCGGAGCTAGTGCTAATGCTAATGCACTAGAACTTGGAGCAGGAGGATCAACCAAAGAAAGCTCCCCATCAGACACAATTTCCAACACAGGCACAGCATTCTCTGTATTTGAAGTTTCTTCCGGCGACAACCGCTGTCTTTTTGCACTTGTATTAATCCACGCTAACATTTTAGAAATGCTAATTTGTGAAGTGACTTGCTTTCCTTCTCTCGGGGGCGTGCCTGCTCTGTTCTATCACTCTACATAGCCACCCACTGGGTGGGAGTTGCACTGCATAAACACAACACACGTGCATCTAGGTATGTAAATTGTAAAGCATTAAAACATGGTTTTACTAACAGTTTTCAGTATGTTGTTACTTCGGCATTATTATTATTATTATTTTGAAACGTGTATTACTATTAAATCACGGTCAAATAGGTTAATTTTGACATAGTCGTTTCCACCACAGTATTTACATGGAGAAGATAAGCCCCGCCCCCTCTCCAGCACGTTCTGTTTGAATGACAGGAGTAAACAGCTGACAGCCGCTGTGAAACTCCAGCGGTTAGAGCGATGAGAATGTCCGTTCGGCACCTCATGACGCATCTACTGAGTACCGGGCGGCTGTATATATATATATGGATGTATAATAAGAACGGCGGGAGAGTGTTGAGTACTGGCACGGTGCATGAGTACCGGAAGTACCGCCAGCATGCCGGTACTGAGCAAGAAGTGCCGGTACTCCATGGGTCAGAACCAGAAGTGCCGGTACTGCGTACCGGTGAGTACCGGCCCAATTCCAGCACTGAATATTATCCAAAATCACCAACGGAGACATGATTTGATTCAGGCTAGCCACTCAGCCAGAGACTAAATACGGTAATTACCTAAAATTCCACATACCGAAAGTCTAAAAACTTCCAATAATAGAATCAAAAACCACAAAATGTAAACTTACCAGAGAAAAAGTATTTTTTTCGAGAACTGATTATGCAAGTCCTTTGTGAACGGTAAATGACTGCCATATATATACAATTAATGTGTATCTAGATGTAATTGTCAACATCTACTGTAGTAGACACACACAGCCAGGGCTCTCCAAACATGGATAACTCTGCGGCAGCCAACATATTTTTTCTAAAGTGACACCTAGAATTCCAGACATTCCAGTTTGATGTGTGAAAATCCCACAATGTTGCCACAGGAACTCCCAGAGCTGACGATAAGGACATCGCCTTGACCTAAGCTCTCCTCCTGACGTACACGGAGTAGAGGTCACCGCCGTGTATACAGCGACAAAAGAAAAGCAAAGACCGTCCAGACACTCATTCACACCTACTCATCGTGACAGCTGCACTGACAGATGGATTAGAAAATGTGGAAACGACTGTCTGTACAACATCACATGTCGTATTAAAACCCAATGAATGTTGCTCTACCTGTGCAGCCACTTAGGAACATTATGTGCAGTATTTATGTAGCTTTAAATTTTTTCCTATTCTGCTTTCTATAGGGACGGCGATATCAATCTTGGGCCGGCAACCTGTACACCCATTTGGTCTGAAATACTGCATTTTTCCAACAACTATTTGATGGGTTTGTTATGACTTTTTGAACAGAGAATCGGTGTGTAGAATACTTGAGTCCCCAGCTTTACAAATGGTGCAACCAACAGGTTACAGTGAAATCAAATTCATCAACATCTACTACATGGATTGGCACAAACTTTCAAACAGTGTTCATCAATATGTTTAATAAAGCAACAGGTAACTTAGAGCATTTGTTCGATGCAAATCTCTTTCATTTCCAGCGAGAATTGTAATTGAAATATAAATATCCCTGATCAAATTAATATTGAATCAAATCAAATTGAAATCTAATCTATCTCGGAAATCAGTTGCAACACTCAGCCCACAATACTATATTACACTCAGAATCAGAAACAGGTTTATTACCAGGTAGGTTTACACGTACGAGGAATTTGACTTGGTGTCGTGGTGCATACATAAAAGTAAAACAAGAATTAAAAACAAAGATAGAGAACTAGAAAAATATTAAAAATAATAAAAATATAGTCAAATATAACAGTATACAGTTACATTGCAATGGATTGGAATAAAACATTGTGTGCATTAATGTAATGTATAGAGACTATACTATAAGCTATGATGGGGATAACTGTTAACATGATACAAGTTTATCATTGGATTAGCATTCTTACTTTTATCATGCTTATTTTAGCATTTTGTACAGCCTCACAGAGACGCCAGCATGCAGATTCTTGGTCCTGCTTTTGCTACAATTATGTTGCTATAAATCCCCTGACACAATGGTTGCAATATGGGGGTATGCAAACAACTATGTCTCCATATTGCTGGCTCATCATCCTCCCCATTATGCAAAACTTTCTTTGCCCATGGCTGAGTTCAGGACTTGTTTGTGGAGAGATAATTGCAGCAACACAGTGTGGAAATAGCATTCACTGACACACCAAAACCAACACATCCATTTCGAGCAACAGTTGCTAAAAATAAATGGGAACAAATAAATAAGGAACACAGACTCAATTCATGAAGGTGACCACTTCCTAGCATGGTACACAAAGTCAATATTTTTTGCTGAGATTGTGCGTTAAGGTAGAGGGAAGATATATTCTGCCGACAGCTGAAACACAGGACGCTCACTCAGGAGTTTCTTAATCACTGTCCTGGAAACTATTATTGTAAGCAGCGGACACATAGGAGGGAACTTTTAGGAGAGTAAGAGATACACTACCAAGATATTGTTAGAGAAGCATTTAAACTAGTTTTGGAAGAATTTAGCTTTAATTTGCATGATTTGTTGAATGTTTTCTGGGAACAGGGTGGAGCAACACTACATGTTATTGTTCATATCTTGGTAAATTGAATTACTCTTGTCCGGTGATAACACCAACAAGATTTTAAGTACAGCTCAGAATCCATGAGTATAAAGGTTGTTGACAGTGCTGAGATAAAACAGTGATCGCTGAACACGACACGGTGCTCTATAACTGAATTACGGGTGAATTGGTTCAGTAATGAAGCACAACAGAATCTACTGTTGCTTTCTCACTGGTAATTTGAAACCTTCACCATGTTTATAGATTTCCTGAATTATTTGTATTAGTTTTTGGTACAGATCTCTGTGTGAAGGTGTAATAGGGTCTCTAACTGTGATGTTAAAGGCCCCTTTCCTTAAAGACGTGGGTTACTGCCATCAATTATATCATCCAAAATGCAGGATGAACCCACATTTCTTTATCAGTGTGACACTTCCTCTTCCCTCCCCCAGTCTAAATGACATGGCAGTGAGTCATTACTGTAGTCATATTTTCTGTTCAAGGGAAATAACAAAGGTGTTTTTAACCTGAATTAGCTGCTTCGCTACTGTGCATGCTGACTACATTTACACTGTGACACAAAACCCCCATTTTACCTTCTATGACAAGTTATAATGTCCGCTGTGAAAAAAATACATGTTTATGTGTCATGATTTGCTCTGGAACACACAGCTCTAACCCACAGTGCCATTTCAGTCACTCTTGAATCAGATGCTGAACAAATACTTGTTTAGAAAGGTCAAAGAGACCTCTAGTGGCCAAGTAAGGGTAGTTGATGATGATCTGCTGTGAAGATATGTCTGTTGTACTGGACAGAATATGAAGATACAATAAGGACATTTTAGCGTCATATTAAATGGTTACTTCAACACAAGAAAAGTAAGAGACCCTCCTCCATCACACAGACCAAATCAATGCTGCTCTGTAGATGATAGAACGAGTAGTGAAATAATGAAGGTGAATTAAAAATGAAATGGGTTAATTAGTCAGGGACTAAATCTAGATCTCAGGTTTGATGGATGGGTAGATTTGAACATAATGAAGGTTTAATACACAGCTATAATCATCAAGTCTTGGCCTATATTTACATGCAGACGATAAAAACCAAAATGTAAAACATTTTCTTCTAAATAACCTCTGACTGCGTGCTTTACAATTTAAAAAAGCAAAGTGTAGTAGTAGTAGTAGTAGTAGTAGTAGTAGTAGTAGTAGTAGTAGTAGTAGTAGTAGTAGTAGTAGTAGTAGTAGTAGTAGTAGTAGTAGTAGTAGTAGTAGTAGTAGTAGTAGTGTAAAGTAGAGTACTTATCTAACACTATATGGCAGAAAGCATGTCCATATCTTGTGTGGACCTACTTCTGGTTTGAGGCTATTTTCATAGTTTAGCTTGACCCCACTTTAATTTCAATTGTCAAAACAAAACAGCAAATAATATATAATATAGTTTAAGTTATGTTTCACTGCCCCCTGCTGGACATTTATATAGCAGGGGACTATACAACCCAGACCAACAATCACTGGCCTTCTGAAAAGCTGTCCAGACCCAATTGTCTGTAATTAGGACAGCTCAGAGTCATGTTTCTTCTAAGGAGTGGACAGGTAGTTGTAGTAGGAGGTGAGCTGAAGACCTGGGGAAAGGTTTGTCTTTGACCAGAATATCGGCTGTACTCTGCCACCATGTCCAAGCAGCACTCTGACAGATCCAACAAACCAGAGAGATGTTTTGAGACTGGAGATCCATCAACTGACTCAACGTTAAAGTCTTCTTCATTTTTTGGACACGAGTCTGAAGGCCAGGTAGGTCATTTTAAGTGAAGCACGTCCCGTACTGCTGTGGGGTAATATTTGTATGTATTCATATTAGCAAACTATGGATGAGCTTAAAATGGGAATAAGTTGTGTAAAACTGTGAGCTGGAGTTGGGGCTGGTTGGAGTAAACAGGGTTTTATTGCTCTTTGGGGGAGGTGTAGGTATGCAGGTTCTTGAGACCTTTTGGTTGTGAAGTGAGCCTGTTTGGTTTCCTGCTGGCCAGCGTTGCGTCTCCCAATGAGATGACCTGAAAAGATGACCAGCTGACCTAAACCCTAACCCCTCCTTCTTGCTCTGGTATATCTCCGGTGGATCCCTGGCGTTCGGTCTCTTCTTCACATGCTGCCCCGGGTGAAAGTATCTCTGCAGTATGCGAACCAGTGCAGGAGTAAGCCGGCATTACTCTTTAAGCATTACAATATAACTGTAATATATCATGTTGTATTGTAATGATTGTATTGCATTGTCATATTGCCATTAAAGTAGATTATTGTTAACGGTTACTTTGTAGATATGGATTCCTTCCTGTATTATAACCAGCTGGATAGGGACGCGCGGAGATTTGAAAAGCGGCCCAGTTTGCCCTCCAAATCTCTTACAAATGGTGACCCGACGTCTAGATATAACGAAGCTGAGGAAGAATTCAGACGCTTTCAAACATCTCAGACAATCAGCAGGACTCTGCAACTCTGCAAATAAGGTAAGCAGACGATGAAAATCGCCTGTCTGTAATTGGATACGCTAAAACTTTAGGATTGTCTGTAGGCGTTTCACAGTGTTTTTAAAGTTTAAATGGAATATACAATGCATATTTTACTATGTTAGGAAAGTTATATACAAAACGTAAACGTTGATCGACAGGTAGACGAAAGTCCTGCGTGACGTAAAATAGAGCAGTTTGGCGTGGATCTACAGGTAGTTTATTCCTGAGTGGCGTGGAGATGGTGCAGTTTCTCGGTGCGAGGTTTGATTCCTGCACGACAAAACCTGGAAACTCGATATATCAGATCGAGTCGCCGTTTAAAACTGGGGTTAAATAACAGACCAAGGCTGAAAGCTTAAAGCCAGAGCTCTGTTATATGTTAAATCGAGGGAGAGCGTTTCCCTTTGTCTGTAAACTTCTGCTGCTGCCATCTAGTGGCTGAAAGGGGGTATCACACCCTTGACATTTTTCGAGCTTAGAGTTTAATCATTACATTGCTGGCCGGTATTGAAGACGGGAAGCACGTTAATAGAAACAACGACAACGACAGCACCAGGAGATGAGTAAACTCAAGAATCTGTAGAGTGTGTGTATACATTGTGAAATACACATTTTACACTCGAACTGTTTGCACATCATAGACAAGGCTATATAAATAAATGTTCAGAAAGAAGACATAGGCCTACACTTGATTCAAATTGCATTACTGTGATCCGATTGGTGTGCTCTGCAGGTTTACTATTGTTCGAAGTGACAGTGGGATTTAAAATGAGAGAAAATATCGGGATGTTTTTTTTTTTTCGTAGTGTGTGGAATATGTGATGCTGGAAACATGTAAGTATTTCGGAGTTGTGTTGGGTAAATATGTAACAATGGATGAAACAATTTTTGGAGTGAGTTTTTGTAATATCATAAGTAGACATTAATTATGTTGTTTAGATGGCATTTAACAACTAAGACAGATAGTATGATTAGAAAGAGACAGAGTGGAAAGGGTTGGATTTATTTAACATCAGTGGGCTAGACTTCTTATAGGTAATGTGTACCGAGACCTGGACTCCCCCTCTGAGTTAGAAAGGCTATGATCCCGACCCTCCAAGCAGATGAAGACCTAACCCAACAGGAGACTCCTCCTTCTCCATCGTACAGACAGACAACCAGAGCTGAACCAACAACGACCTGAGGCATCCAGAACCAAACCAGCATGCTGACAAAGAGGCAAACTCTCATCGGTCCCTCAAACAGGACATGAAGTTCCAAACTGCGCCGCGAGATTTGGCACAATAGACATGAGAGCAGAATCCGCCCTCCATAAAAACAGCAGAGAGACTGTAAAGGAGGAGTGCAACAACAGTGGCATGATGGGGCTGCAGAGGTGACTGGGCCAATGGCTGCCTAAAAAGTTACAGCGGATGGATTCAACAGCTGATGGACTGAAGAGAAGACAGAATCAGAGGAGTTGGCATGGTCGATTAGAAGTGAGGAGGCCGGGGTCACGGTTTGAGAACCAGGGGAGGAGAAAAGGAGAACGGGAATGAGTGAGTTACACATAAACACACTTATTCACAAAACGCACATTGAAATAACTTGAATTAACTTCATAAATACGTAAAGACAGAAAGATTTATTAATCATTTGGTAAATTACAAATATCAGTAAAGAGGAAACTATTAAAGTAAAATGATAATCATCCTAAAACACACTGACAGAGTAGAACCATATTCTTCAATATTTTCATCATGTTAACAAATCATTCTTTAAGACATTTTTATTCACGTGTGAATAAAGTAGTGATCTCATTGGTTACAATATTGATCACCATTAAAAGGATAGTTTTAGGAACCACTCTATAAGACAAATCTTTATTTGTATTAATAATGTTAAAGAGGGAGCTGGTGCCAAGCCACATATACAATTCCAATCTAAAGTGTTGATTTCACCATTGTGGCATAGTTATTACCATAGGTTTAAATCCTTGATAAAGGAGGGAGTAATTGTTGCATGTTCGGACACCCAAGGTTCCACACACTGCTGAAGAGTTTTTCATTGTTTTTTAAGTAGACCAGAATAATAATGAGCTATGAAATGCAGAGCGACACAGATGCTAGTGATGTTTTGACTCAAGATAATGGTTATGTACACAAGTTTCTGAAATAGATCATTAGACATATTAATACTAATTAGGTGTAAATGGATTGCAGTAGTAGTAGTACTCGAAGGAAGTGAGTTTTGTACCAAGTTTCAGGAAAAGTGGGAGGCAGAAGTCCCAATGAAAAGTGAGAATCATCTTGAAAATCATAGTTGAAATCGTGACATATTTTTGTAGACAAAGGATACTGGCCTATGCTGAAATGTCAAAGTCTCTGCAGAGCACGACACATGGCCAAAAAAGACGGAGACCAACTGACCTTTGACCCTGACCGACAGTGTAACTTGACAAGGCACTGTGGATGACTGACTCTGGGGTGAACCTGACCAAACTTGACATGACAACCAGACAGTGTGAGTGTGAATGAATGCCGGCATGTGATCAGTGTAACTGCATGATTCTAAAACAATAACCAACCAAGCATGTTTTTGGACTAACATATTATTTTGGAGCTCCAAGGGAAACGAGAGGTTTCCTAAAAATTCCACAAAAAGGGGAAACCGCACATGTGATATTTTCCTCTCACATGAGTTGGCGGTTTGCAAATGTAAAACTAAAATCTGAAGATTCTGTTTCTTTTAGGCCTGAAGGACAGAGAGGAACACTTCTTTTCACTGAAGTGTTTACTGTGGAAATAATGATAATGGATGTCAAATTGTAAATAATGTTCGTTATGTCCCTAACCAATTACCTGACAGTTTTTGTTTCCCTCCCGTTACAGGGTTTTGTTACACATGATTTCATGTGTAAAAAGGGGGAGTGAGTATAAGGTATAAATGTCAACATGGCTGTAAAATTCACAATTTAAATTTTTCTTTTAAGGATTGACAGAAACCTTCCGCCCCAACCCAGATGTTCAAACTGAGCATTGAATGTAATTAACCTGCTCCATATCTGGGGATAAGATACTGTTTGATGAATGTTGAGATGTTTCTAAATATTGATTTGAATTATAACAGGTAACAAAGAAGCAGTGGCCAAGGGGCTACTGTGAAACCGAAGAAGTTGACCTGTGATAATGAAACAATTTTGTAATATTTTAACAGACATTAGAGTAACTGAGGTTTGAAATGTAGAAAGAACATATTACAGTTAAAGCTAAAACATAGTAGTGTATTGAGACAGAATTTAATTTAGACAACATCATGTAACTAGCCTGGTAGAGGAGTAAAAGCCATAGACTTTATTGTTTAGGTCATTATGGGGATATACCTTTAATCTAAATTTATAATAGAAAGACATTTGATGACAGTTTGTTGGAATTCTGTATTAATTTTTTCAGCTTGATAATATCTAAGCACTGACAGGTAGAAGCAGTATCACCAGGAAATCATTCACTTTGTTAGTATCGTGATTTTGGTTGTTTTTGAATCCATAACATTAGTGTGTTTCTTTACCAGAAACATTAGCAGTTCATATTAGATTTGATTTGAAATAGGATTTCATTTAAAAATAAACACGGATGCTTGTCAGAAATTCAGAGCTATTGAAATATGTTATTTAGTTTACCTAAAGATGTTGGGGTTCTTATTTAGTTGGCACAGTCCAAGTATTAAGATTCTGAAGCTGCACTGGCAGATAGGAGGGCTACAATTAATTTAGAAAACCTGTTCACAGACGGCTGTTGTTTAAAGACACCCCACCAACAGGCTCCAAGTGGGTCAAAACAGCTGAGCGTAGGCTTGAGGGAGTTGTATCAGATTTCTCCACACAGGTCGCTGGCGCCAAAAGGGGGACCCGAGAAGCACAAGAACAAAGTGGCTCAACCCCAGGCTCTCCGACCCCGACCGAGTGACCCAGCGGACCTCTTATGCCGTCTGCCTGGGAGAAAAGGGGGACAGCTCGTACCACGGGAGCCAGTGTGCGGCGGGGAAACCACCTACTAGGACCAGGGGACGACATCAGGACGGACGTGGCCCTGGCAGACGCGGACTACTCGGAAGCAGCGGACTGGAGGAGCAGGACCCTGGAGACATCCTTACAGCAGACGACCCGGGAGGCATCATCAGCGGGCCGGAGAAGGAGGATCGGGAAGACATCTCTCCAGCATCGACCCGGAAGCCGCCATCAGCGGGCCGGAGGACGAGGAGGAGGAAGACATCTCTCTAGCAGGCAGCCCAGAAGCTGCTGTCAGCGGATCGGGGGGGACAAAGACACGGCAAGCCAGGACGGCACAGGGGACTTGTCGAGGCAGCAGAGGAGTCTACTTCGCTCTGATCAGTTCTACCCGTGAGGGGAAAGCCGCATCTCCCCCTCCCTATTAGCTGTCCTTGTGGGCTATTCCTCCGAGGGGGGGGGGGGGGGGGGGGGGGGGGGGGGGGGGGGGGCTGATGATTCTAGCACTCAGCTACCCCCTCATGGTTCCTTCACTGCCATGGAAAGTGGTGTTCTGTCTCCATGAAGGTTTCAAGTACTCTGAATACCAGCTTCGGATGGATTTATACAATGTTTGAAACACAGTAGAAAAGAATGACAGTGGGTATCTTTCAAAATGCCTTGTCTGAGTTTATCTCTGGAGAAGGAGATACAAAGGGGGAATTGTGGGGTAATATTTGTATGTATTCATATTAGCAAACTATGGATGAGCTTAAAATGGGAATAAGTTGTGTAAAACTGTGAGCTGGAGTTGGGGCTGTTTGGAGTAAACAGGGTTTTATTGCTCTGTGGGGGAGGTGTAGGTATGCAGGTTCTTGAGACCTTTTGGTTGTGAAGTGAGCCTGTTTGGTTTCCTGCTGGCCAGCGTTGCGTCTCCCAATGAGATGACCTGAAAAGATGACCAGCTGACCTAAACCCTAACCCCTCCTTCTTGCTCTGGTATATCTCCGGTGGATCCCTGGCTTCGGTCTCTTCTTCACATGCTGCCCCGGGTGAAAGTATCTCTGCAGTATGCGAACCAGTGCAGGAGTAAGCCGGCATTACTCTTTAAGCATTACAATATAACTGTAATATATCATGTTGTATTGTAATGATTGTATTGCATTGTCATATTGCCATTAAAGTAGATTATTGTTAACGGTTACTTTGTAGATATGGATTCCTTCCTGTATTATAACCAGCTGGATAGGGACGCGCGGAGATTTGAAAAGCGGCCCAGTTTGCCCTCCAAATCTCTAACACTGCGTACTACGGATTTGCCTGTGCTACTACAACTCTATTCTCAGTTCATCTTCTGTTATCTTTAACTCTGGATAAGCCAGCTTTATTAACATTATGTTTGCATATGTAGTTTAGCATAGAGACTGAAAAAAGAGGACAAAAATGTTTTGACCCCAAGTTAACAGTTACAAAATTAACTTACACATTATCCGCACGAAAAAGACTTGTGTAGACTACAAGACCCTAGGAAGTCACTGCCCCCGGCCAAGAATTACTGTAGTCCTGCATAAAACCACAAATCGAGCGTTTTGACAAGAAAGGGAATAGGAAAAGTTCCTAAAACGTCAAACTATTCCTTGTTTATTTCATCATATAACTCCAACTTTGTGGCAACATTTCAGGGAATGAACATGTCCTACAAAGGAGGAACGGTTTTGTATAAGAACACTGATGAACACAACTCGATCCAACTCAGCACCTTATAGGGATTAACTGAAACAGACTGAGAGCCTTATTGCACAACATTTGTGTGGGAAAGTCTTCCCAAAGAAATCACAAGTGGGTGTTAGTGATACTTTTGGTCAAATAGTGTACGCTCACATTATGTCCTGCCAATGTAGTTATTGCAGGAAACACTATTGTACAGTTTTACAGGAATATCTCAACATTTGTGTTAATGTGTTCATGCACTATATCAGAAAAAGCTAAAAGGGGAAGTTGGATCACAGTCCCATTTTGTACACTTGATATTAAATGATGCAGCTAAAAGACGTTTGTTTAGTTTAGCATCAAGACCAGAAACAGGATGAAAGCTGGCCGAAGTTAAATTAAAAAAAACACGAGCAACTAATTGTCTCATCACATCCTATTTCATTGGCCTTGTAAGACAAACAATGTAGAACGTAATTACAAAAACTGCTTACTGGTTGCAACCAAATAGAGATAAACGGAGAGTCTTGGTGGAATGTAGTACATGTACTCAAGTTGTACTTAAGTAAAATGTAATTAATTGTACTTTACTTGAGTATCTTAACTTTATGCTATTTTTTACTTCTTCTCCACTACAATGTGTAGGCAAGCGTTGTACTTTTTACTGCACTTATTTTACAGATTTAGTTACTTGTTACTTTGAACATTTGGATAATTAATACAACATATGAATCAACTAGTGTAATATCATATATTATTATAGGTTACTCAGTAGTATATGTGAATAAACTCTACTTTCACCATGGAATGAACACATAAATGCATCAATAATTATGGTAGAATATTTAAAAATATAAGGTGTATGAATAGGCCCTTGCCCTTGCATAATGAGGACTACTATTTTGAGGCCAAAACGTTTGTACTTTTACTCAAGTCAAGGCAGGACTTTTACTTATAGTGTAGTATTTCTACACTGTATGATTGCCCTGCTGAAAAAACCAGCATAGACCAGCTTAAGATGGTTGCTGGTTTTAGCTGGTTTTAGCTGGTGTACCAGACCAGCCTGGTCAGCTAAACCAGCATAGCCCAGCATGGATGTCATGCTGGGCTATGCTGGTTTTAGCTGGTAGTTAAGCTGGTCTATGCTGGTGAAGCTGGTATTTATGCTGGTCTACCAACAGTCTTGCTGGCGAAACTGAAACAGACACAGACAGACAGACAGACAGAAAGGGCGGGACACGGGGGAACGGCGAGACGGCAGTGGTTGAAACAAAGCGGTACAAAACATGGTTTTGACTGGCACTAACGGTCGGGGCGTGAAGATCAGTTGAGCGTTTCTGTGACTCCGCCCAGCGGCTGCTCTTCTGAGAGGAACAGCTCTGACAGCTCTGTCTACTGGGAAACGCACTAGTCCTTCTGGAGGTAAGCAACACTACACAATTTCACCATGTCTGAGAGCAAAAGCTTTCTCGAAGGTTCGTTTTGCTTTCTTACAACGTTATGTTAATGTTAACTTAACCCAGTGGTTCTCAAAGTGGGGGGCCAGGAGGAAAAATGGGGGGCCAGGAGGAAAAATGGTTATTAAAAAAAAAAGATTAAAAAAAAAATAAAATCATATTGGAACAATTATTGATTGAAAATAATATGATACAGTACAGTACTATTACGTCTGGCTCTCTGTGTTTCATTAAAGCTCGGCTCTGTGTGTGTGTGGAACGAGTGTGCGAGAGCGAGAGAGCGCACCAGTACCGGAGATCGTTGATGTGAGCTTCTGGTGCTAGCGAGCTACGCTAACGGATATAAGGAGTCTTTTCAACAACAAAGTGGAGGAGAGTCCTCTCCTGTCAGTCTGAGAGACTCAGTGAGCTAAAGGACTCTCTCAGTGTTATCTCAGTGGGTCTCAAACGTTTTGGTCACCATTAATATAAACAATTATTATTATAATTAATTATATAGTTTATAATATGATCATTATAGTTATAAAAAAATAAGAGAATAAATTAAAAGCAGGTATGAAATACTATATGGCAGTAAAAAAAGAATAAAGTTTAAAAGGGGAGTGATTTGTAAAATATCCATAAAGAAATAGTAAATCTGTTTACAGTTCTGTTTCATATGCGTTGAGCGAGGTATCCATAGATCTCTTCATGTTGCTCTCAAAGTGCACCAGATTGATGCTTTTAACTTCAATATTTAAAAATCTTCCTGGGGGAGCTTGCCCAAGGCCCCCCTATGTGAGGTCCACACACCACCTATAAATATATATATATATATATGCGGCCGTGAGCTGATTATCGAGCCTTCATTGTAACAGTTGCGGGTACGTATGCGTGGGGAATGTTGCAGTAGAAAATTCCACTGTAGCGACCGGTACATTAATGGGAAACCCTAAATGTTTGAGCACCCTCTATGAAACGTCAAGCTACCCCACAGCACGCACAAAAACAAATCTCTGGCGCCGCCACTGAGCCTGACTATTTGTGTTGGGGGGGCCCGACTTTTTTTTGTCTCCAAAGGGGGGGCCTGACAGAAAAAGTTTGAGAACCACTGACTAAAACCTTAAATTTGCTAGGAAGCTATTGTTACTTCCCTTAAAGGTCCCATGTCATGGCCATTTCTACTGATCATAATTCCATTGTTGAGGTATACTAGAACAGATTTATATTGTGCAATTTTCCAAAATCACATTGGTTTCTCATGCAGCATCTCTGTATGTGTATTCACTCTCTGCCCTAAACGGCTTGTTGGAGCTCCTGTTGAAGGGAACGACTTCCTGGCCTTCCTGACATCCAGGAAAAAGGTGAGATTCTAATCCATTTCAATGCCAAAAACAAGTTATTGTTTTTAACTTTTTTAACATGATTTTTTTGGGGATGTCAGTTTTATTGGACAGTAGAGGTCTACTGGAAACAGTGGAGAGGGAGGAGATGATATGCAGCAAAAGGCCGAGCCGGATGGTTGCTGCTCCGTGTGGAACGTGTTCTATCAGGTAAAGCACTTTGGTACCCAGTTATTTATGGTATTGAGTTTGAATTTAGCCTTTGGAAGGTATTTTCCAACAGTGCATTGTAAAGACTGAAAAAACAGGCTCAGGTTAAAGCTTGACATGAGTTGGTCTTTTACTTAAGAGGATGTTTGTCCTCCTGTCTTCTCTTATTTGTCACGATTCTTATGTTATGTCATGTTTTTAGTTTTGTATGTTTGTTTTGCTGTTCTGTTCTCCCTGTTTCATGTTTTCCTCCATGTATATTGTCTGGTCCTTCTCCCTGTGTTTTCCTCCCTGTCGTTAGTTTCCCTGGTGTGTCTGATTGTCTGATTGTGTTCACCTGTTGCCCTTGTGTTTCTCCATCCTTTACCCAGCTGTTTCTTGTTCTTTGATTACCCCTCCCTGTATTTAGTCTCTTCCTGTGTTCCCCTGTCGGTTCATTGTTTGTTTGTCCTCCCTTCACGTCACGTTTCATGTTTTTCTCTCCGGTCTTCCTCCATGTTTTTCACGGTCAGTTTTTGTGTTATTGTTTTCCTGAGCCAACGTTTTGATTCATGCCATGTTTTGTTATCAGCTTTTAAATAAAGCTCGCTTTTTGTTTCTAAACCTTTTTGTGTTTTTGTAGTCTGCATTTGGGTCCTACCTTTTCCGCGATCTTACAGAGATCATAACATTATTTCCTTATCTTTCTTTCAGGTGTAACATCTACCAATGGTTGTACATGACATAGACCTCCTCCACCTCTTTGCTGTCTTACTAGTCAACCCTCCTGATCAGAGCCTTTCCTAAATAGTGGTAAGTTGTTTTACAGTTCAGTGTACGTTAGTTTAACAACTTAATGCTTTACTGCTGTTGAATAAACCCTATATATATATATATATCCATCAGCAATCAATAAAACAAATCATCCAACACAAAATAGAAGAAATCTGGACCTATTCTATTTATTTGTATACAACAGCATCTAGTGGGACTGCTCATTGATGTTATTGAGTCTACCTTTTGTAGTCGGCCTCTCAGAATGTTTATAATTTCTTCGTCTCTTAACATTCCTATAATAATTAGTTGTTTTATTGTTTTGTTTATTTTTGTTGTGAGAATCACTTTGCAATTGTGTAAGTGCTATATAAATAGTTATACTAATATTATTGTTGTTCCATCATTACTATTATTAAAAATGTTTTCTTTGTTTTCTTTATTTATCACTGCAGAAAGGATCATGCCAGCCCACATCAAACACCTGATCAAGAAGTTTTTAATCTTCAGGCAGAAAAGATGTAAACACCTGTTCAAAGTTCCAGTTCCCTGAACATGGAACCATGCCTGTCTGGGACTCCGTTCCACATGTCTTCAGTCAGTTCTGGACCCTATGACTCTGTTCCACATGTCTTCAGTCCGTTCTGGACCCCATGACTCTGTTCCACATGTCTTCAGTCCATTCTGGACCCCATGACTCTGTTCCACATGTCTTCAGTCCGTTCTGGACCCCATGACTCTGTTCCACATGTCTTCAGTCCGTTCTGGACCCCATGACTCTGTTCCACATGTCTTCAGTCAGTTCTGGACCCTATGACTCTGTTCCACATGTCTTCAGTCCGTTCTGGACCTTATGACTCTGTTCCACATGTCTTCAGTCAGTTCTGGACCCCATGACTCTGTTCCACATGTCTTCAGTCAGTTCTGGACCCCATGACTCTGTTCCACATGTCTTCAGTCCGTTCTGGACCCTATGACTCTGTTCCACATGTCTTCAGTCCGTTCTGGACCCTATGACTCTGTTCCACATGTCTTCAGTCCGTTCTGGACCCCATGACTCGGACACTAGTTCTACCAAGGCTTATTAGAGGTAAGAGTGGTAGGAGTGGAGTTATCTTTGTATTTAGGCTGCAAGTCGACAAAGGTGATCAAATGCTGATGCTAATAACGATTCGATTAATTTGATATTGATTGTCTGCCAATACCGAATCCTGATCCGATTATTCTATTTCCCAGATAATACAGTTGCACCGTGTACACTAGCTCTATTTGTTTTTGCCATTGTAATTCACCATAAGCAATTGTTGACTGGAACGTCTATGCCAACCAACTGTAATTTGTAATGTATTTTACCATACTTTAACGGTCAAGTTCTGGCAACCACAGCAGCTAAACCAGCCAACCTATCTACTGGCTGGTCAGACTGGTCAACTTAGCTGGTTTTTTCAGCAGGGTGCTACTTTTGCTTACATGCAAGTACACAATCTGAGTGCTTCTTTCACCTCTTGTCCTGACTAAGGTGCTTTTTCTTTGGCATTTTACTTGCACAATGTTAACCGCATATGATTCACAAAAAGCTGTCTCTGAGGCCTTATTGTGAGAAAGTATGGAGCAATTTATTTTTTGCCAGAGATTTGGTTTGTAGCGGTCAAACGTGACCGTACGCTACACAGTGGTTGTTAAAGCACCATATTAAATATATGTCATTAACAACTAACCGTACATTGTGAAATGCTAGAGGCGGTAGGACCAGAACATTTTTTTTAAGCTTCTTCTTGCCCCTGTTGAACATGACAGACTATTTGAGAATTTTTGTTTTTGTACTTTGTTAGAATTATTATTATAAGTAAAAAAAAATGTATATATTATTATTGCTGTATGTTTTGTTTCTGACATGTTCAATAAATTGACAACAAAAATAAATAGTCAATTATTTTTTATTTCATGCATCAATCCAGTATTATGTTCATTTGTAAGGCACTCATATCGAAAGCAAAACTAATTATTTCTGCTGCCACTAGATCAGTGTTTCTCAAACTTTTTCATACCAAGGACCCCTTAACCAGTGCTTGAATTGGAATGAAAAAGGTGCCAGTACTCTAAAATCAGCAACTTTTTCAAGTCAATTTTATATATACAGCCCACAAACAAGAATGTGGCTACTATAATGCTGGTGGGTTTGTCTCTTTACTACTGTATATTTTAGAAAGGTTCACTGTACTTAACATTTTTTATGATAGGCAGCGGATATGGCTAAAGCTCAGTAAGGTCAATATTAACTGAAAATATAGCAATCAAAGTCTAGATCTTCTGCTGAAGACACATGAAGCAGAGACCTTTCAGGTGAGAGCCCCTCTGGTGGTGTTCAACATTAATGACAAGGAAACAAAGCTCTGGTCAGAAGCATTTTTTATAAAAAGCTTTAACAAAATTAAGTATTTCTGTACATTTTGAATGCAATCTAACTTTCCAACTCAGAAAACGAAAAACGAAAAAGTGCCAAAAGTCTTCTCACTGAGATTCTGAGCTGCTTTGCAATATACTTCACCACTGAAGAATACAAATATGTATAAAGTAAACTATGATGCAATCTAACTTTCCAACTCAGAAAAATGATAAAGAGCATGAACAAAGAACATGTAAAAACAAATGCAAAATTTGCACAATCTAAAATGAGAAACTGTAACTGCAAGTAACAAAGTCTGAGCCATGGTAAAGAGTTACATTGAACACCAAGCTGATCAGATAACTCCCTGGTTGGTCTGAAGTCCTTCTATCTCCAGGATCTGTACAAATCGGCACATTATGCCAAAAGTCTTCTCACTGGGTGAGCTGCTTTGCAATATACTTCACATTGTTAGAAAAGGCTCCAGAAGGCCTTGGGGACATCAGTATCAGGGGCTGGAGCTGGACAGGCTCTTTCATCAGCACTTCTCCTTCCCTTTGCCAGCCAGGACCTCACATACTGTTCCGGATTGAACTGTCCTAGTGATGGTCCATTACATTTAATGAAAACCAGGCTGGACAGTCGGCTGACAGAGAGAGCATTCCTTTTTGCAGTAAGGATATCGTTCATGCAGCTGAATGCCCGCTCACACTCACTAGTGGAGACAGCGATGGTTCGGACTGCTTTCAGTAGAGGCTCCATGGCAGCAGGTGTACGGGATGCCCTGGTTTCCTTGTATTCGCGAAAGCCCTGAACAGTCTCACTTCTGTCCACTTTCAGCACTTCGCACAAACGTAGCACCTCTACGTCCCCATACTGTACGTCTAACTCCTCTTCAGGCCAACTTCCAGGATGGATAACTTTCATGTCCTGGATTAGCTGATTGTAATGGGATTTCTCTTGTGCTGACATGAGAGGAGGTTGTGGAAGTCATTCTGTGTCTCAGATTCTCTACCATACTGCGGAAAAACTGACCTGCATGAATCTGTACAAGCCTGCCATTCTCACGCAGGGCAACACCCTTGAAGGACTTCTCAGCTAGAGCTGTATGAACTGTAGTCATGTGTGGGCCAGGCATGGTGACCATGGATTCAAAAACTCGTATTTCTCGAGTTAAGAGCCTATCTGCTGTAGGCAGTGTCATCTCTCTTTTTTTGGAGTTGCCGAGAGAGGTCGCTGAGCTCTGTGAGCGCATCGTACATCAGTCCCAGATTGCTGACAAACGTTGCAGATGTGAGCACATCATCCAGGCCCTTGTACTTTGCACTGTCTCTGGAATCCCTGCTCGTGTCGTTTGCAGCATTTGTGAAGTGATCATGAAGCACTCGGTAGTTTTCCCAGACTGCTCTGACGCTCCTTTCACTTGAAGCCACCCAGCGGATGGACAAAACACGCCCTATCACCAGGAGACGCTGTCCGACTGCTTGCGCACACTGCGCTAACTGCCTCTGATTTTTGGGGGAGGCATGGAACAAGGAATAGAGTTTGTCAAAAAATATCTGGAAATGATTGAGCCCTGAGACCTCCTTGACCACATCCCCAACTGCCAGCTCTAGACGATGATTGGAGCAGTGCCACACAAACAGGCTTGGGAATTTACTACACAACTGGGTAGCAACGCCTGTTCTCTTCCCTAGCATGACTGAAGCCCCATCACATGCAAAAGAAACGAAACACTGACCTAAAAAGTCCTCGTTAAAATCTCTTCCAAGACACTCCATTAACGCCTTTGTGATGTCATCAGCCGTTGTTCCATCCAACTCGATCAGCTCCCAAAAAAACGTTTCGGGCTCAGCATCAGCTAATGCTGAGCGTAGACACACAACAAGCACCGTTTTACCACTAATAGTGGTAGATTCATCGACCAAAACGCAGAGTTTTCTTTGGTTTTCTGTAATGTCTTTTGCCATTTTTTTCTTCAGCTCATGAGCTATGTGGTCGATGATTTCGCCACAGGTTTTATTGGAGTGCAAAACCCTGCCCACGTTCAGCCCATTCAGTTTCTGTACATTCAAATCAATTGGCATGTCTGTGAATGGCCGGCTATGTTTGCCAATTGTATATGCCGTTCGAAAAACTCTGATAGTGGTGTCTAATTCAGATTTATGCATAGACTGCACTTGATGTTGAATAGTTTCACGTGAAGCAGATGTAAGGATGTCAGCAGCTTTTACATGGGCTTGTGATTCTTTATGTTCTTTGATTTTTTTTTCTCAGGCTAGCTTGTTGTTTGCCCTTGTCAACACCGAAATGAGACACTGCACACTCACCCCATTCAGTTGACAGTTTCAGTCCTTGTCCAGTGTGTATTCCCAAAGATTTGACATCTCTGCATATCCGACATCCTAGCTTCTTATCTTTAAGAAGGAGCCATGCATTGGTCTTGCAAAAATATTGCACCTGGTCCGTTGTCCAGCAGTCAGGTGCATCGCTTTGCCCGGTGTTGGTGGTGGCAGTTGCGCCAGCAGCAGCTAACGTTAGAGGCTCTGGAGGAGGCGGCGGAGCTAGTGCTAATGCTAATGCACTAGAACTTGGAGCAGGAGGATCAACCAAAGAAAGCTCCCCATCAGACACAATTTCCAACACAGGCACAGCATTCTCTGTATTTGAAGTTTCTTCCGGCGACAACCGCTGTCTTTTTGCACTTGTATTAATCCACGCTAACATTTTAGAAATGCTAATTTGTGAAGTGACTTGCTTTCCTTCTCTCGGGGGCGTGCCTGCTCTGTTCTATCACTCTACATAGCCACCCACTGGGTGGGAGTTGCACTGCATAAACACAACACACGTGCATCTAGGTATGTAAATTGTAAAGCATTAAAACATGGTTTTACTAACAGTTTTCAGTATGTTGTTACTTCGGCATTATTATTATTATTATTTTGAAACGTGTATTACTATTAAATCACGGTCAAATAGGTTAATTTTGACATAGTCGTTTCCACCACAGTATTTACATGGAGAAGATAAGCCCCGCCCCCTCTCCAGCACGTTCTGTTTGAATGACAGGAGTAAACAGCTGACAGCCGCTGTGAAACTCCAGCGGTTAGAGCGATGAGAATGTCCGTTCGGCACCTCATGACGCATCTACTGAGTACCGGGCGGCTGTATATATATATATGGATGTATAATAAGAACGGCGGGAGAGTGTTGAGTACTGGCACGGTGCATGAGTACCGGAGTACCGCCAGCATGCCGGTACTGAGCAAGAAGTGCCGGTACTCCATGGGTCAGAACCAGAAGTGCCGGTACTGCGTACCGGTGAGTACCGGCCCAATTCCAGCACTGCCCTTAACCAATAAAAAAACACTCGCGGACCACCTAACTCCAAAAATATCCAAAGACACATCGTTTTTCTAGAACAGATTACAAATCGCATGCAAATGGTACAAACAGGTGGCAACATGTGTGATGAAGGTGTTGCGCTGGGCTATAGCATGCAATTGAAAGTGAAACTTAAGCTCGCTCCATTGCGGAGATATTCCCGCGAGAGTGTGAAAAACTTAAATTAATTTATTTCAAATGTGAAATTTGACCAATATACTCACGGACCACTAGGAGGCGCTCACGGACCACCAGTGGTCCGCGGACCACACTTTATACTTTTTATAATTTTCCCTGAGGTGAACATGACAGACTATTTGAGAATTTTTTTTGTTGTACTTTGTTATTATTATAAGTAAAAACAAAACAAAAAGTATATATTATTATTGTTGTATGTTTTGTTTCTGACATGTTCAATAAATTGACAACAAAAATAAATAAAGTCAATTATTTTTTTATTTCATGCATCAATCTAGTATTATGTTCATTTGTAAGGCACTCATATCGAAAGCAAAACTAATTATTTCTGCTGCCACTAGATGGTGCTTTATAAGTACTTGAGGCATTTTCAATTGTGTTATTATTTTTGGCTGAATATGTTTCAGTTATTTGTGTATAATTCTCCCTGAGGTGTTCCTTATGTACTCAATAACTAACACAATCTAGAAAGATACTATATATTTCTGAATGGGACTGGGTAATATTTTACACACACTACTTTCACAACTTGTGATGCATTTTTTCAAATATGGTGCCAAAGTCTGTGTTTTATCCCTGTATAAAACTGCAAGGACAAGTGAAACCAAGGCTCTGAGATAAGAAGACACATTTCTGTCAAGGGTTTTTATTGCAGAATCTTTCTTATCAGGATCATGTTAAGCGATTAGCTAAACCGTTTAAACAAAGATGTGCTGGTCATTGACGCTTGTTGGTGTACATTCCAGTGTGCCACAATGTATTATAAGCAGCTGAGGGGGGGGGGGGGGGGAACAAAATATAACATATCTTATTTATTCCAATACAAAAGTGTAGTTGTATCAGAATCAAGAACACAATGTCCATTGATAAAACACTGCATGCTTACTGAGGGCTACAACCACAAGGTGGTGCTACTGTAAGTGGTCAATTAACCAAATTATGCTTTATGTCAGGGGTGTCAAACTCAAGGCCCTCATTTTATGTGGCCCGCAAGAGCTTGCAAAGAATATAATATACAATACAATTGGTGTTGGATATTTGCTTTAAATTATTTGACCTATAGACTTCTGCTTTCAGACGTAGTTAATTATGAAGTTATACCAGAACTGTTAATAATCCAATGCAGAGCCACTAATGTAATATAATACATTATTTAATATATATAATATATTTATATATGTATATTTATATAGTCTTAAAGTTAACAAACACACACACACACACACACACACACACACACACACACACACACACACACACACACACACACACACACACTGATGGTGTTAGTTAAAAATGCAGCCAAAGCAGCTAAACCATTGACACTTGAAAAATTAACATCAGCTGTTAGATTTAGTGGATTGTGGATGTTAAATATTGTGCGGTTTTTATTTTTATATTGGCTTTATACCCCTTATTGTTCTATAATCCCATGCAATGCATTAGTAAAGTTAAACATGAATACTTTATTGAAACCAAAACTGTAAAAAAGTATTATGAGTAAATCCTCCCTTTTGACACAAACTGGGCTTTCAGGTTTGAATGTGTTGACTGTAAAGGAAACTTCTGTGTAGCATGCAGTGGAGTCACCGACTCAGGAAGGAGACACGGGAAGAGTCGGAGCTTTGATGTCAAACCACTGTGATTTATTTGGAGTTGGTACCAGAGTATTCACATCACAAATCCAAGAGTCAGAGGTTCTGACTCTACGGTAGAGTTGCCACGTCAATTCTGGAGAGCCTCTCTCTTGCCAGCCCATCTAACTGGTTTCGCAGAGAGTAAACAACATATTTGAGAAGATAGCCTAAACAGTGTGGGAACACTGAGCTACTTGCGTCGGACACTTATGACCTCGAAGATTTCACCTTGGAGTCCACAAATACAGAGAAGGAAGTGTCCCAGTGTACCCACAACACAGACCATCTGTGACCCAGTATTGACCGGTCACAGAATGGGAACAATAACATTATTGGCTAAGCAGCCTGTGTCCTTAAAGAAGGTAAACAGACATCAAGGTTTGTCCTGTATGTTACAAATTGGCGTCTATGATAATTATTTCCATAACATTGACTGAAGATCAAAACCAGCTTTAAACATTGTTATATCAGCAATTTTATGGTAGAGCCAATGTCGTACTTAGGTTGTTACAAGTACAAACATGTTAGCATCAAAATACACATAGAATTGTCAATTTCAGCATAATCTTATTTGGCCAAGTGTGTGTACATTAACAAGGAATTTTACTCTTTATTATTGCTTTCAAAGTACTTAGATAAAAAAAGTGACAGCTGAAACAAGGTATTCAAAGCTGAACAAATTAGGTGAACAGAAGAACAAACCTATTTAAACATGTATTCAAGTGAAAGTATTATATAACGTGAAAACCATATAAATAAATACTTAATGCATACAAATGGTCTGGAAGAATATTGTTCTTTTTCATCTGCCCTAGTCTTGACTCTTGTGAAAACTCACTCAAGAAAACTTGATGTGCATGTATCTCAATAGAGAGGCGAAGTCCCTCCCCTTCCGGGAGCCTCCATTGGACCCCGGAAGCGGAAAATTATACATTGAAGTCAATGGAGAGAGAAAGGTTATCTTTTGATCCCGTTTGAATTGTGCCACGAATGACACATATGATGTTTGTCAATTTAAAAGAACATTTTACAAGTTAAAAAAATTAAAATGTGTCGTAAAACTGTGAAGTTACACCTTTTTTTGTGTGAAACCGCTCAGTGAACTACAGGTCTCTGGTCTCGCACAAAACGCGTCACCATCACAAAGACGGCCGTCACGTTAGCAAATTTCACCTGTTTCTTTCAGAATGAGGCAAAAAGTATAAAACGAGGTGAACATCACTACAAGTCTGGGCATGTTGAGAGCTGTACATACACGAAAGGGGAGTTAGTCGGTTCTGTAAGAGCAGCGGGACCAACTTTACAAGGTTTCGGTGAGTAATATGAGTGCTAACGTTAATGTCAGCTAGCTAACATTAGCTAACAAGGTACACTAACGTGTTTTGTTTTAGTAACTAGTTTTCTCCTTAAGAAATTCGTGGTCTCTGTGTATGCTGTGGATAACATTAGTGTTCACAAGAACAAGGTACACTCCCGTGTTTTGTTTTAGTTGCTCTTCAGATTGAAGCTGCTGGAGCACAGAGAGCTGAAGCCTGCAGCAACTCGTCTGGCTATTATATGCATGACTCCTGGACACGCCTTCGTTTATCAACCGGCAACAACGAAAAAGCCGCAACGGAGAAAACCGGAGTCTGTTGAACATGAAGCTGCAGGTTCACGGTGTTTTGATCAACACCTGTTTGTAGTCTGCAGCAGGTGGACGGATGAATGGCCCTGTATGGCAGTAGCTTTGCAACCATGTGATGAGAGCTTTACAGTCGAGCTAATTAATGATGTCAACAAGAAACAAACGTAAAGTGTATGTATGTAAAGTATAGGCTGCAAAAAGTAACTGTCATTAGATTAGATTTAGTTGAATGGTCCAAAAGTGAGCAATTGTTTTGTTATAGCAGCATAGGCATTGCACATACATTCATATTATAACAAATATGAAAACATATACAGTGATTATATAGTAGCCTATAGAAACAGTAGAAAGATATACATCTATTAGAAGCGCCAATAAAGGTAGAACAAGCTGAAATATACCTACACATAAACATAGTAAATAATATACATTGCATAATGTCATCATGTTACATTATATAATAATTATGATTCATGTGTAGAACTCGATGCCAGTTATAGCAAAGAAATTATATATTTACTACACGTCAATCCAATAATAATCACATATGCTTAAGCAATAGCTCACGACAGGCCGTGGTATATGCTCATTATATCACAGCTAAGGG
The DNA here is from genome assembly GCF_902827175.1 of Gymnodraco acuticeps. Classification (NCBI taxonomy): domain Eukaryota; kingdom Metazoa; phylum Chordata; class Actinopteri; order Perciformes; family Bathydraconidae; genus Gymnodraco; species Gymnodraco acuticeps. The sequence goes on from NW_022992085.1 coordinate 826,252, forward strand.
GCGTGGTTCGGCCCGATGCGAAGCATGCCGTTTGCTTTTGAGCCCAACTACAGTTTCTCAGACGCGGAGGGATACTGACTTGTTGTGAAAAGTAACTATCACGGCTAAGAACCAATCAGATTGCTTGATTTGACTTGTCCGTTTTATAGGTTATAGAGAGGCGAAGTCCCTCCCCTTCCGGGAGCCTCCATGGGACCCCGGAAGCGGAAAATTATACATTGAAGTCAATGGAGAGAGAAAGGTTATCTTTTGATCCCGTTTGAATTGTGCCACGAATGACACATATGATGTTTGTCAATTTAAAAGAACATTTTACAAGTTAAAAAAATTAAAATGTGTCGTAAAACTGTGAAATTACACATTTTTTTGTGTGAAACCGCTCAGTGAACTACAGGTCTCTGGTCTCGCACAAAACGCGTCACCATCACAAAGACGGCCGTCACGTTAGCAAATTTCACCTGTTTCTTTCAGAATGAGGCAAAAAGTATCAAACGAGGTGAACATCACTACAAGTCTGGGCATGTTGAGAGCTGTACATACACGAAAGGGGAGTTAGTCGCTTCTGTAAGAGCCAGCATGCGGGACCGGCTTTACAAGGTTTCGGTGAGTAATATGAGTGCAATGTGTAACGTTAATGTCAGCTAGCTAACATTAGCTAACAAGGTACACTAACTAGTTTTCTCCTTAAGAAATTCGTGGTCTCTGTGTATGCTGTGGATAACATTAGTGTTCACAAGAACAAGGTACACTCCCGTGTTTTGTTTTAGTTGCTCTTCAGATTGAAGCTGCTGGAGCACAGAGAGCTGAAGCCTGCAGCAACTCGTCTGGCTATTATATGCATGACTCCTGGACACGCCTTCGTTTATCAAACCGCAACAACGAAAAAGCCGCAACGGAGAAAACCGGAGTCTGTTGAACATGAAGCTGCAGGTTCACGGTGTTTTGATCAACATCTGTTTGTAGTCTGCAGCAGGTGGATGGATGAATGGCCCTGTATGGCAGTAGCTTTGCAACCATGTGATGAGAGCTTTACAGTCGAGCTAATTAATGATGTCAACAAGAAACAAACGTAAAGTGTATGTATGTAAAGTATAGGCTGCAAAAAGTAACTGTCATTAGATTAGATTTAGTTGAATGGTCCAAAAGTGAGCAATTGTTTTGTTATAGCAGCATAGGCATTGCACATACATTCATATTATAACAAATATGAAAACATATACAGTGATTATATAGTAGCCTATAGAAACAGTAGAAAGATATACATCTATTAGAAGCGCCAATAAAGGTAGAACAAGCTGAAATATACCTACACATAAACATAGTAAATAATATACATTGCATAATGTCATCATGTTACATTATATAATAATTATGATTCATGTGTAGAACTCGATGCCAGTTATAGCAAATAAATTATATATTTACTACACGTCAATCCAATTATAATCACATATGCTTAAGCAATAGCTCACGACAGGCCGTGGTATATGCTCATTATATCACAGCTAAGGGGCGTGGTTCGGCCCGATGCGAAGCATGCAGTTTGCTTTTGAGCCCAACTACAGTTTCTCAGACGCGGAGGGATACTGACTTGTTGTGAAAAGTAACTATCACGGCTAAGACCCAATCAGATTGCTTGATTTGACTTGTCCGTTTTATAGGTTATAGAGAGGCGAAGTCCCTCCCCTTCCGGGAGCCTCCATGGGACCCCGGAAGCGGAAAATTATACATTGAAGTCAATGGAGAGAGAACGGTAATCTTTTGATCCCGTTTGAATTGTGCCACGAATGACACATATGATGTTTGTCAATTTAAAAGAACATTTTACAAGTTAAAAAAATTAAAATGTGTCGTAAAACTGTGAAGTTACACCTTTTTTTGTGTGAAACCGCTCAGTGAACTACAGGTCTCTGGTCTCGCACAAAACGCGTCACCATCACAAAGACGGCCGTCACGTTAGCAAATTTCACCTGTTTCTTTCAGAATGAGGCAAAAAGTATAAAACGAGGTGAACATCACTACAAGTCTGGGCATGTTGAGAGCAGTACATACACGAAAGGGGAGTTAGTCGGTTCTGTAAGAGCAGCGGGACTGGCTTTACAAGGTTTCGGTGAGTAATATGAGTGCAATGTGTAACGTTAATGTCAGCTAGCTAACATTAGCTAACAAGGTACACTAACGTGTTTTGTTTTAGTAACTAGTTTTCTCCTTAAGAAATTCGTGGTCTCTGTGTATGCTGTGGATAACATTAGTGTTCACAAGAACAAGGTACACTCCCGTGTTTTGTTTTAGTTGCTCTTCAGATTGAAGCTGCTGGAGCACAGAGAGCTGAAGCTTGCAGCAACTCGTCTGGCTATTATATGCATGACTCCTGGACACGCCTTCGTTTATCAAACCGCAACAACGAAAAAGCCACAACGGAGAAAACCGGAGTCTGTTGAACATGAAGCTGCAGGTTCACGGTGTTTTGATCAACACCTGTTTGTAGTCTGCAGCAGGTGGACGGATGAATGACTCAGTATGGCAGTAGCTTTGCAACCATGTGATGAGAGCTTTACAGTCGAGCTAATTAATTATGTCAACAAGAAACAAACGTAAAGTGTATGTATGTAAAGTATAGGCTGCAAAAAGTAACTGTCATTAGATTAGATTTAGTTGAATGGTCCAAAAGTGAGCAATTGTTTTGTTATAGCAGCATAGGCATTGCACATACATTCATATTATAACAAATATGAAAACATATACAGTGATTATATAGTAGCCTATAGAAACAGTAGAAAGATATACATCTATTAGAAGCGCCAATAAAGGTAGAACAAGCTGAAATATACCTACACATAAACATAGTAAATAATATACATTGCATAATGTCATCATGTTACATTATATAATAATTATGATTCATGTGTAGAACTCGATGCCAGTTATAGCAAATAAATTATATATTTACTACACGTCAATCCAATTATAATCACATATGCTTAAGCAATAGCTCACGACAGGCCGTGGTATATGCTCATTATATCACAGCTAAGGGGCGTGGTTCGGCCCGATGCGAAGCATGCAGTTTGCTTTTGAGCCCAACTACAGTTTCTCAGACGCGGAGGGATACTGACTTGTTGTGAAAAGTAACTATCACGGCTAAGAACCAATCAGATTGCTTGATTTGACTTGTCCGTTTTATAGGTTATAGAGAGGCGAAGTCCCTCCCCTTCCGGGAGCCTCCATGGGACCCCGGAAGCGGAAAATTATACATTGAAGTCAATGGAGAGAGAAAGGTTATCTTTTGATCCCGTTTGAATTGTGCCACGAATGACACATATGATGTTTGTCAATTTAAAAGAACATTTTACAAGTTAAAATTTTTTAAATGTGTCGTAAAACTGTGAAGTTACACATTTTTTTGTGTGAAACCGCTCGGTGAACTACAGGTCTCTGGTCTCGCACAAAACGCGTCACCATCACAAAGACCGTTCTGGACCCCATGACTCTGTTCCACATGTCTTCAGTCCGTTCTGGACCCCATGACTCTGTTCCACATGTCTTCAGTCAGTTCTGGACCCTATGACTCTGTTCCACATGTCTTCAGTCAGTTCTGGACCCCATGACTCTGTTCCACATGTCTTCAGTCAGTTCTGGACCCCATGACTCTGTTCCACATGTCTTCAGTCAGTTCTGGACCCTATGACTCTGTTCCACATGTCTTCAGTCAGTTCTGGACCCCATGACTCTGTTCCACATGTCTTCAGTCAGTTCTGGACCCCATGACTCTGTTCCACATGTCTTCAGTCAGTTCTGGACCCCATGATTCTGTTCCACATGTCTTCAGTCAGTTCTGGACCCCATGACTCTGTTCCACATGTCTTCAGTCAGTTCTGGACCCTATGACTCTGTTCCACATGTCTTCAGTCCGTTCTGGACCCTATGACTCTGTTCCACATGTCTTCAGTCCGTTCTGGACCCCATGACTCGGACACTAGTTCTACCAAGGCTTATTAGAGGTAAGAGTGGTAGGAGTGGAGTTATCTTTGTATTTAGGCTGCAAGTCGACAAAGGTGATCAAATGCTGATGCTAATAACGATTCGATTAATTTGATATTGATTGTCTGCCAATACCGAATCCTGATCCGATTATTCTATTTCCCAGATAATACAGCTGCACCGTGTACACTAGCTCTATTTGTTTTTGCCATTGTAATTCACCATAAGCAATTGTTGACTGGAACGTCTATGCCAACCAACTGTAATTTGTAATGTATTTTACCATACTTTAACGGTCAAGTTCTGGCAACCACAGCAGCTAAACCAGCCAACCTATCTACTGGCTGGTCAACTTAGCTGGTTTTTTTCAGCAGGGTGCTACTTTTGCTTACATGCAAGTACACAATCTGAGTGCTTCTTTCACCTCTTGTCCTGACTAAGGTGCTTTTTCTTTGACATTTTACTTGCACAATGTTAACCGCATATGATTCACAAAAAGCTGTCTCTGAGGCCTTATTGTGAGAAAGTATGGAGCAATTTATTTTTTGCCAGAGATTTGGTTTGTAGCGGTCAAACGTGACCGTACGCTACACAGTGGTTGTTAAAGCACCATATTAAATATGTCATTAACAACTAACCGTACATTGTGAAATGCTAGAGGCGGTAGGACCAGAACATTTTTTTAAGCTTCTTCTTGCCCCTGTTGAACATGACAGACTATTTGAGAATTTTTGTTTTTGTACTTTTATTATAAGTAAAAAAAAATGTATATATTATTATTGCTGTATGTTTTGTTTCTGACATGTTCAATAAATTGACAACAAAAATAAATAGTCAATTATTTTTTATTTCATGCATCAATCCAGTATTATGTTCATTTGTAAGGCACTCATATCGAAAGCAAAACTAATTATTTCTGCTGCCACTAGATCAGTGTTTCTCAAACTTTTTCATACCAAGGACCCCTTAACCAATAAAAAAACACTCGCGGACCACCTAACTCCAAAAATATCCAAAGACACATCGTTTTTCTAGAACAGATTACAAATCGCATGCAAATGGTACAACCAGGTGGCAACATGTGTGATGAAGGTGTTGTGCTGGGCTATAGCATGCAATTGAAAGTGAAACTTAAGCTCGCTCCATTGCGGAGATATTCCCGCGAGAGTGTGAAAAACTTTAATTAATTTATTTCAAATTTGAAATTTGACCAATATACTCACGGACCACTAGGAGGCGCTCACGGACCACCAGTGGTCCGCGGACCACACTTTATACTTTTTATAATTTTCCCTGAGGTGAACATGACAGACTATTTGAGAATTTTTTTTGTTGTACTTTGTTATTATAAGTAAAAACAAAACAAAAAGTATATATTATTATTGTTTTATGTTTTGTTTCTGACATGTTCAATAAATTGACAACAAAAATAAATAAAGTCAATTATTTTTTATTTCATGCATCAATCCAGTATTATGTTCATTTGTAAGGCACTCATATCGAAAGCAAAACTAATTATTTCTGCTGCCACTAGATGGTGCTTTATAAGTACTTGAGGCATTTTCAATTGTGTTATTATTTTTGGCTGAATATGTTTCAGTTATTTGTGTATAATTGTCCCTGAGGTGTTCCTTATGTACTCAATAACTAACACAATCTAGAAAGATACTATATATTTCTGAATGGGACTGGGTAATATTTTACACACACTACTTTCACAACTTGTGATGCATTTTTTCAAATATGGTGCCAAAGTCTGTGTTTTATCCCTGTATAAAACTGCAAGGACAAGTGAAACCAAGGCTCTGAGATAAGAAGACACATTTCTGTCAAGGGTTTTTATTGCAGAATCTTTCTTATCAGGATCATGTTAAGCGATTAGCTAAACCGTTTAAACAAAGATGTGCTGGTCATTGACGCTTGTTGGTGTACATTCCAGTGTGCCACAATGTATTATAAGCAGCTGAGGGGGGAAAAACAAAATATAACATATCTTATTTATTCCAATACAAAAGTGTAGTTGTATCAGAATCAAGAACACAATGTCCATTGATAAAACACTGCATGCTTACTGAGGGCTACAACCACAAGGTGGTGCTACTGTAAGTGGTCAATTAACCAAATTATGCTTTATGTCAGGGGTGTCAAACTCAAGGCCCTCATTTTATGTGGCCCGCAAGAGCTTGCAAAGAATATAATATACAATACAATTGGTGTTGGATATTTGCTTTAAATTATTTGACCTATAGACTTCTGCTTTCAGACGTAGTTAATTATGAAGTTATACCAGAACTGTTAATAATCCAATGCAGAGCCACTAATGTAATATAATACATTATTTAATATATATAATATATTTATATATGTATATTTATATAGTCTTAAAGTTAACAAACACACCCACACACACACACACACACACACACACACACACACACACACACACACACACACACACACACACACACACAACACACACACACACACACACACACTGACGGTGTTAGTTAAAAATGCAGCCAAAGCAGCTAAACCATTGACACTTGAAAAATTGACATCAGCTGTTAGATTTAGTGGATTGTGGATGTTAAATATTGTGCGGTTTTTATTTTTATATTGGCTTTATACCCCTTATTGTTCTATAATCCCATGCAATGCATTAGTAAAGTTAAACATGAATACTTTATTGAAACCAAAACTGTAAAAAAGTATTATGAGTAAATCCTCCCTTTTGACACAAACTGGGCTTTCAGATTTGAATGTGTTGACTGTAAAGGAAACTTCTGTGTAGCATGCAGTGGAGTCACCGACTCAGGAAGGAGACACGGGAAGAGTCGGAGCTTTGATGTCAAACCACTGTGATTTATTTGGAGTTGGTACCAGAGTATTCACATCACAAATCCAAGAGTCAGAGGTTCTGACTCTACGGTAGAGTTGCCACGTCAATTCTGGAGAGCCTCTCTCTTGCCAGCCCATCTAACTGGTTTCGCAGAGAGTAAACAACATATTTGAGAAGATAGCCTAAACAGTGTGGGAACACTGAGCTACTTGCGTCGGACACTTATGACCTCGAAGATTTCACCTTGGAGTCCACAAATACAGAGAAGGAAGTGTCCCAGTGTACCCACAACACAGACCATCTGTGACCCAGTATTGACCGGTCACAGAATGGGAACAATAACATTATTGGCTAAGCAGCCTGTGTCCTTAAAGGAGGTAAACAGACATCGAGGTTTGTCCTGTATGTTACTAATTGGCGTCTATGATAATTATTTCCATAACATTGACTGAAGATCAAAACCAGCTTTAAACATTGTTATATCAGCAATTTTATGGTAGAGCCAATGTCGTACTTAGGTTGTTACAAGTACAAACATGTTAGCATCAAAATACACATAGAATTGTCAATTTCAGCATAATCTTATTTGGCCAAGTGTGTGTACATTAACAAGGAATTTTACTCTTTATTATTGCTTTCAAAGTACTTTGATAAAAAAAGTGACAGCTGAAACAAGGTATTCAAAGCTGAACAAATTAGGTGAACAGAAGAACAAACCTATTTAAACATGTATTCAAGTGAAAGTATTATATAACGTGAAAACCATATAAATAAATACTTAATGCATACAAATGGTCTGGAAGAATATTGTTCTTTTTCATCTGCCCTAGTCTTGACTCTTGTGAAAACTCACTCAAGAAAACTTGATGTGCATGTATCTCAATAGAGAGGCGAAGTCCCTCCCCTTCCGGGAGCCTCCATGGGACCCCGGAAGCGGAAAATTATACATTGAAGTCAATGGAGAGAGAAAGGTTACGTAAAAACGTAAAGTGTATGTATGTAAAGTATAGGCTGCAAAAAGTAACTGTCATTAGATTAGATTTAGTTGAATGGTCCAAAAGTGAGCAATTGTTTTGTTATAGCAGCATAGGCATTGCACATACATTCATATTATAACAAATATGAAAACATATACAGTGATTATATAGTAGCCTATAGAAACAGTAGAAAGATATACATCTATTAGAAGCGCCAATAAAGGTAGAACAAGCTGAAATATACCTACACATAAACATAGTAAATAATATACATTGCATAATGTCATCATGTTATATTATATAATAATTATGATTCATGTGTAGAACTCGATGCCAGTTATAGCAAAGAAATTATATATTTACTACACGTCAATCCAATTATAATCACATATGCTTAAGCAATAGCTCACGACAGGCCGTGGTATATGCTCATTATATCACAGCTAAGGGGCGTGGTTCGGCCCGATGCGAAGCATGCAGTTTGCTTTTGAGCCCAACTACAGTTTCTCAGACGCGGAGGGATACTGACTTGTTGTGAAAAGTAACTATCACGGCTAAGAACCAATCAGATTGCTTGATTTGACTTGTCCGTTTTATAGGTTATAGAGAGGCGAAGTCCCTCGCCTTCTGGGAGCCTCCATGGGACCCCGGAAGCGGAAAATTATACATTGAAGTCAATGGAGAGAGAAAGGTTATCTTTTGATCCCGTTTGAATTGTGCCACGAATGACACATATGATGTTTGTCAATTTAAAAGAACATTTTACAAGTTAAAAAAATTAAAATGTGTCGTAAAACTGTGAAGTTACACATTTTTTTGTGTGAAACCGCTCAGTGAACTACAGGTCTCTGGTCTCGCACAAAACGCGTCACCATCACAAAGACGGCCGTCACGTTAGCAAATGTCACCTGTTTCTTTCAGAATGAGGCAAAAAGTATAAAACGAGGTGAACATCACTACAAGTCTGGGCACGTTGAGAGCTGTACATACACGAAAGGGGAGTTAGTCGGTTCTGTAAGAGCAGCGGGACCAACTTTACAAGGTTTCGGTGAGTAATATGAGTGCAATGTGTAACGTTAATGTCAGCTAGCTAACATTAGCTAACAAGGTACACTAACGTGTTTTGTTTTAGTAACTAGTTTTCTCCTTAAGAAATTCGTGGTCTCTGTGTATGCTGTGGATAACATTAGTGTTCACAAGAACAAGGTACACTCCCGTGTTTTGTTTTAGTTGCTCTTCAGATTGAAGCTGCTGGAGCACAGAGAGCTGAAGCCTGCAGCAACTCGTCTGGCTATTATATGCATGACTCCTGGACACGCCTTCGTTTATCAAACCGCAACAACGAAAAAGCCGCAACGGAGAAAACCGGAGTCTGTTGAACATGAAGCTGCAGGTTCACGGTGTTTTGATCAACACCTGTTTGTAGTCTGCAGCAGGTGGACGGATGAATGGCCCTGTATGGCAGCAGCTTTGCAACCATGTGATGAGAGCTTTACAGTCGAGCTAATTAATTATGTCAACAAGAAACAAACGTAAAGTGTATGTATGTAAAGTATAGGCTGCAAAAAGTAACTGTCATTAGATTAGATTTAGTTGAATGGTCCAAAAGTGAGCAATTGTTTTGTTATAGCAGCATAGGCATTGCACATACATTCATATTATAACAAATATGAAAACATATACAGTGATTATATAGTAGCCTATAGAAACAGTAGAAAGATATACATCTATTAGAAGCGCCAATAAAGGTAGAACAAGCTGAAATATACCTACACATAAACATAGTAAATAATATACATTGCATAATGTCATCATGTTACATTATATAATAATTATGATTCATGTGTAGAACTCGATGCCAGTTATAGCAAAGAAATTATATATTTACTACACGTCAATCCAATTATAATCACATATGCTTAAGCAATAGCTCACGACAGGCCGTGGTATATGCTCATTATATCACAGCTAAGGGGCGTGGTTCGGCCCGATGCGAAGCATGCAGTTTGCTTTTGAGCCCAACTACAGTTTCTCAGACGCGGAGGGATACTGACTTGTTGTGAAAAGTAACTATCACGGCTAAGAACCAATCAGATTGCTTGATTTGACTTGTCCGTTTTATAGGTTATAGAGAGGCGAAGTCCCTCCCCTTCCGGGAGCCTCCATGGGACCCCGGAAGCGGAAAATTATACATTGAAGTCAATGGAGAGAGAAAGGTTATCTTTTGATCCCGTTTGAATTGTGCCACGAATGACACATATGATGTTTGTCAATTTAAAAGAACATTTTACAAGTTAAAAATTTTTAAATGTGTCGTAAAACTGTGAAGTTACACATTTTTTTGTGTGAAACCGCTCGGTGAACTACAGGTCTCTGGTCTCGCACAAAACGCGTCACCATCACAAAGACCGTTCTGGACCCCATGACTCTGTTCCACATGTCTTCAGTCCGTTCTGGACCCCATGACTCTGTTCCACATGTCTTCAGTCCGTTCTGGACCCCATGACTCTGTTCCACATGTCTTCAGTCCGTTCTGGACCTTATGACTCTTTTCCACATGTCTTCAGTCCGTTCTGGACCTTATGACTCTGTTCCACATGTCTTCAGTCAGTTCTGGACCCCATGACTCTGTTCCACATGTCTTCAGTCAGTTCTGGACCCCATGACTCTGTTCCACATGTCTTCAGTCAGTTCTGGACCCTATGACTCTGTTCCACATGTCTTCAGTCCGTTCTGGACCCTATGACTCTGTTCCACATGTCTTCAGTCCGTTCTGGACCCCATGACTCGGACACTAGTTCTACCAAGGCTTATTAGAGGTAAGAGTGGTAGGAGTGGAGTTATCTTTGTATTTAGGCTGCAAGTCGACAAAGGTGATCAAATGCTGATGCTAATAACGATTCGATTAATTTGATATTGATTGTCTGCCAATACCGAATCCTGATCCGATTATTCTATTTACACTAGCTCTATTTGTTTTTGCCATTGTAATTCACCATAAGCAATTGTTGACTGGAACGTCTATGCCAACCAACTGTAATTTGTAATGTATTTTACCATACTTTAACGGTCAAGTTCTGGCAACCACAGCAGCTAAACCAGCCAACCTATCTACTGGCTGGTCAGGCTGGTCAACTTAGCTGGTTTTTTCAGCAGGGTGCTACTTTTGCTTGCATGCAAGTACACAATCTGAGTGCTTCTTTCACCTCTTGTCCTGACTAAGGTGCTTTTTCTTTGACATTTTACTTGCACAATGTTAACCGCATATGATTCACAAAAAGCTGTCTCTGAGGCCTTATTGTGAGAAAGTATGGAGCAATTTATTTTTTGCCAGAGATTTGGTTTGTAGCGGTCAAACGTGACCGTACGCTACACAGTGGTTGTTAAAGCACCATATTAAATATATGTCATTAACAACTACGTACATTGTGAAATGCTAGAGGCGGTAGGACCAGAACATTTTTTTTAAGCTTCTTCTTGCCCCTGTTGAACATGACAGACTATTTGAGAATTTTTGTTTTTTGTACTTTGTTAGAATTATTATTATAAGTAAAAAAAAAATGTATATATTATTATTGCTGTATGTTTTGTTTCTGACATGTTCAATAAATTGACAACAAAAATAAATAGTCAATTATTTTTTATTTCATGCATCAATCCAGTATTATGTTCATTTGTAAGGCACTCGTATCGAAAGCAAAACTAATTATTTCTGCTGCCACTAGATCAGTGTTTCTCAAACTTTTTCATACCAAGGACCCCTTAACCAATAAAAAAACACTCGCGGACCACCTAACTCCAAAAATATCCAAAGACACATCGTTTTTCTAGAACAGATTACAAATCGCATGCAAATGGTACAAACAGGTGGCAACATGTGTGATGAAGGTGTTGCGCTGGGCTATAGCATGCAATTGAAAGTGAAACTTAAGCTCGCTCCATTGCGGAGATATTCCCGCGAGAGTGTGAAAAACTTAAATTAATTTATTTCAAATGTGAAATTTGACCAATATACTCACGGACCACTAGGAGGCGCTCACGGACCACCAGTGGTCCGCGGACCACACTTTATACTTTTTATAATTTTCCCTGAGGTGAACATGACAGACTATTTGAGAATTTTTTTTGTTGTACTTTGTTATTATTATAAGTAAAAACAAAACAAAAAGTATATATTATTATTGTTGCATGTTTTGTTTCTGACATGTTCAATAAATTGACAACAAAAATAAATAAAGTCAATTATTTTTTATTTCATGCATCAATCCAGTATTATGTTCATTTGTAAGGCACTCATATCGAAAGCAAAACTAATTATTTCTGCTACCACTAGATGGTGCTTTATAAGTACTTGAGGCATTTTCAATTGTGTTATTATTTTTGGCTGAATATGTTTCAGTTATTTGTGTATAATTTTCCCTGAGGTGTTCCTTATGTACTCAATAACTAACACAATCTAGAAAGATACTATATATTTCTGAATGGGACTGGGTAATATTTTACACACACTACTTTCACAACTTGTGATGCATTTTTTCAAATATGGTGCCAAAGTCTGTGTTTTATCCCTGTATAAAACTGCAAGGACAAGTGAAACCAAGGCTCTGAGATAAGAAGACACATTTCTGTCAAGGGTTTTTATTGCAGAATCTTTCTTATCAGGATCATGTTAGCGATTAGCTAAACCGTTTAAACAAAGATGTGCTGGTCATTGACGCTTGTTGGTGTACATTCCAGTGTGCCACAATGTATTATAAGCAGCTGAGGGGGGGGGGGGGGGGGGGGGGGGGAACAAAATATAACATATCTTATTTATTCCAATACAAAAGTGTAGTTGTATCAGAATCAAGAACACAATGTCCATTGATAAAACACTGCATGCTTACTGAGGGCTACAACCACAAGGTGGTGCTACTGTAAGTGGTCAATTAACCAAATTATGCTTTATGTCAGGGGTGTCAAACTCAAGGCCCTCATTTTATGTGGCCCGCAAGAGCTTGCAAAGAATATAATATACAATACAATTGGTGTTGGATATTTGCTTTAAATTATTTGACCTATAGACTTCTGCTTTCAGACGTAGTTAATTATGAAGTTATACCAGAACTGTTAATAATCCAATGCAGAACCACTAATGTAATATAATACATTATTTAATATATATATATATGTATATTTATATAGTCTTAAAGTTAACACACACACACACACACACACACACACACACACACACACACACACACACACAGATGGTATCTCAATAGAGAGGCGAAGTCCCTCTCCTTCCGGGAGCCTCCATGGGACCCCGGAAGCGGAAAATTATACATTGAAGTCAATGGAGAGAGAAAGGTTATCTTTTGATCCCGTTTGAATTGTGCCACGAATGACACATATGATGTTTGTCAATTTAAAAGAACATTTTACAAGTTAAAAAAATTAAAATGTGTCGTAAAACTGTGAAGTTACACCTTTTTTTGTGTGAAACCGCTCAGTGAACTACAGGTCTCTGGTCTCGCACAAAACGCGTCACCATCACAAAGACGGCCGTCACGTTAGCAAATTTCACCTGTTTCTTTCAGAATGAGGCAAAAAGTATAAAACGAGGTGAACATCACTACAAGTCTGGGCATGTTGAGAGCTGTACATACACGAAAGGGGAGTTAGTAGGTTCTGTAAGAGCAGCAGGACCGGCTTTACAAGGTTTCGGTGAGTAATATGAGTGCTAACGTTAATGTCAGCTAGCTAACATTAGCTAACAAGGTACACTAACGTGTTTTGTTTTAGTAACTAGTTTTCTCCTTAAGAAATTCGTGGTCTCTGTGTATGCTGTGGATAACATTAGTGTTCACAAGAACAAGGTACACTCCCGTGTTTTGTTTTAGTTGCTCTTCAGATTGAAGCTGCTGGAGCACAGAGAGCTGAAGCCTGCAGCAACTCGTCTGGCTATTATATGCACGACTCCTGGACACGCCTTCGTTTATCAAACCGCAACAACGAAAAAGCCGCAAAGGAGAAAACCGGAGTCTGTTGAACATGAAGCTGCAGGATCACGGTGTTTTGATCAACACCTGTTTGTAGTCTGCAGCAGGTGGACGGATGAATGGCCCTGTATGGCAGCAGCTTTGCAACCATGTGATGAGAGCTTTACAGTCGAGCTAATTAATTATGTCAACAAGAAACAAACGTAAAGTGTATGTATGTAAAGTATAGGCTGCAAAAAGTAACTGTCATTAGATTAGATTTAGTTGAATGGTCCAAAAGTGAGCAATTGTTTTGTTATAGCAGCATAGGCATTGCACATACATTCATATTATAACAAATATCAAAACATATACAGTGATTATATAGTAGCCTATAGAAACAGTAGAAAGATATACATCTATTAGAAGCGCCAATAAAGGTAGAACAAGCTGAAATATACCTACACATAAACATAGTAAATAATATACATTGCATAATGTCATCATGTTACATTATATAATAATTATGATTCATGTGTAGAACTCGATGCCAGTTATAGCAAATAAATTATATATTTACTACACGTCAATCCAATAATAATCAGATATGCTTAAGCAATAGCCCACGACAGGCCGTGGTATATGCTCATTATATCACAGCTAAGGGGCGTGGTTCGGCCCGATGCGAAGCATGCCGTTTGCTTTTGAGCCCAACTACAGTTTCTCAGACGCGGAGGGATACTGACTTGTTGTGAAAAGTAACTATCACGGCTAAGAACCAATCAGATTGCTTGATTTGACTTGTCCGTTTTATAGGTTATAGAGAGGCGAAGTCCCTCCCCTTCCGGGAGCCTCCATGGGACCCCGGAAGCGGAAAATTATACATTGAAGTCAATGGAGAGAGAAAGGTTATCTTTTGATCCCGTTTGAATTGTGCCACGAATGACACATATGATGTTTGTCAATTTAAAAGAACATTTTACAAGTTAAAAAAATTAAAATGTGTCGTAAAACTGTGAAATTACACATTTTTTTGTGTGAAACCGCTCAGTGAACTACAGGTCTCTGGTCTCGCACAAAACGCGTCACCATCACAAAGACGGCCGTCACGTTAGCAAATTTCACATGTTTCTTTCAGAATGAGGCAAAAAGTATAAAACGAGGTGAACATCACTACAAGTCTGGGCATGTTGAGAGCTGTACATACACGAAAGGGGAGTTAGTCGCTTCTGTAAGAGCAGCGGGACCAACTTTACAAGGTTTCGGTGAGTAATATGAGTGCAATGTGTAACGTTAATGTCAGCTAGCTAACATTAGCTAACAAGGTACACTAACGTGTTTTGTTTTAGTAACTAGTTTTCTCCTTAAGAAATTCGTGGTCTCTGTGTATGCTGTGGATAACATTAGTGTTCACAAGAACAAGGTACACTCCCGTGTTTTGTTTTAGTTGCTCTTCAGATTGAAGCTGCTGGAGCACAGAGAGCTGAAGCCTGCAGCAACTCGTCTGGCTATTATATGCATGACTCCTGGACACGCCTTCGTTTATCAAACCGCAACAACGAAAAAGCCGCAACGGAGAAAACCGGAGTCTGTTGAACATGAAGCTGCAGGATCACGGTGTTTTGATCAACACCTGTTTGTAGTCTGCAGCAGGTGGACGGATGAATGGCCCAGTATGGCAGTAGCTTTGCAACCATGTGATGAGAGCTTTACAGTCGAGCTAATTAATTATGTCAACAAGAAACAAACGTAAAGTGTATGTATGTAAAGTATAGGCTGCAAAAAGTAACTGTCATTAGATTAGATTTAGTTGAATGGTCCAAAAGTGAGCAATTGTTTTGTTATAGCAGCATAGGCAATGTACATACATTCATATTATAACAAATATGAAAACATATACAGTGATTATATAGTAGCCTATAGAAACAGTAGAAAGATATACATCTATTAGAAGCGCCAATAAAGGTAGAACAAGCTGAAATATACCTACACATAAACATAGTAAATAATATACATTGCATAATGTCATCATGTTACATTATATAATAATTATGATTCATGTGTAGAACTCGATGCCAGTTATAGCAAATAAATTATATATTTACTACACGTCAATCCAATTATAATCACATATGCTTAAGCAATAGCTCACGACAGGCCGTGGTATATGCTCATTATATCACAGCTAAGGGGCGTGGTTCGGCCCGATGCGAAGCATGCAGTTTGCTTTTGAGCCCAACTACAGTTTCTCAGACGCGGAGGGATACTGACTTGTTGTGAAAAGTAACTATCACGGCTAAGACCCAATCAGATTGCTTGATTTGACTTGTCCGTTTTATAGGTTATAGAGAGGCGAAGTCCCTCCCCTTCCGGGAGCCTCCATGGGACCCCGGAAGCGGAAAATTATACATTGAAGTCAATGGAGAGAGAAAGGTTATCTTTTGATCCCGTTTGAATTGTGCCCCGAATGACACATATTAGGCCGCAAGGTGAACCTCGAAAAGTCCTTTAGAAAAGAAATCCCGCTCCACAGAAGTGAAACTACACAATCTTTAGTTCATAAAAAAGAACGAGTCATGCTTATCCACCAAAAAAAATTTCGTCGCTAAAATTCCTGCCAATTCTTCTAGGCACGTAATTATTGGCTGAACTATTCCCTTCGAAGCGTAATAATATCTTGGTCCAAAGTCGTGCCACGGTTCATCACGTGATCGTGCTACACCAATTGGGTAGCTGCATATTGTCAACAGAAGTGAAAGATGGCGGCCGCCATGGTTTCATCGAGTAGCGGAGACGAGGAAAACGCACCAGAAAGTCTCAAAAAGTCAAAATTGTCAACACACAAACATTGTTACATGCATATTACGTCTGTGAAGCACGAAAAGGTTGATTGTTTTACCAATACAAGATGGAATACGTACAGGACAAGCTTACAACGGTCGCTCGGCTTGAAGGGAGACTCTCGGAACGTGGTGGCTGAAAACCACAAGCACTGTCTTGATTTCGAGTTCGAAGATATTCCTGAGGACGCTGGCTTCCACCACACATGCTACATAAGGTTTACCGACACAAAGGCCATGACGAAGGTGGAAAGACGGCTCGCACGTGAGGGAGATCAAGACGTTAGGGAGGACCTTGAGGTCGAGCCCATCCCATCGACGTCTCGCAGCACGTACCGAAGCCAAACAGAGAAGCTACGATCAAGGTCAGGCCTGCCAATCGCAGGCTCTGGCCCCGTCCTTCCTGCCCTGTGCATTATATGCAAGATGAAGGAGAAAATGATCATCAAAGCAGGCAAGCGACAAAGGGATCAACTGTGTAAGGCTGAAACATTAAAAGCAGGTAAGCAAACCCCCTCCCCCACCCACACACCACACACACACCACACACACACTACACACACACCACACACACACACACACACACACACACACACACACACATTCTCTGTGGTTGAATAACTGAAAGGTACAATTATGTGTGAGAGATACGTCAACAAACTCATTGAGTTGTCCTTTTTTTCCGTTTAGGCAAATTGCAGAAAGCTGCTGAGAAGAAAGATGACCAAAGTGTTCTTTTACATATAAAAGACAAAGACTGTGTGGCTCTGGAGGTGCGGTACCACAAAAGCTGTTACAGTCAGTACACCATGTTTTTGCTGAGACCTGACAAACCAGAGACAGAACAGTAAGTTATTTCTCCTTGGATTGCTTTACCTATTTGCACTACCACCAGACTGAAGTCCAGGTGTGTGTCGGCGATGGCTATATATATATATATATATACACATACACATACTTAACATTATAAGTAAACATCCAATTTCCTTCTGTTATATGTGCACACAATCACAACACTTATTCATTTATCCATTTATTTACTTCTCATTCATGTGTTGTAGGGATGAGGCAATGTTTGATGCCAGTTACAAGCTGTTCTGTGAGAGGATCATCCGCCAGAGGCTGCTTGTCAACAATGAGGTGCTTAGAATGGGCCAGCTGAGGCAGGCCTTCATTGACATGGTGAAAGCAAACGAAGGTGTTGATGCTTCAAACTACAGGTAACTGCAATGTAATACAAGTCTTATTATTTATCATGTGCAAGGCCAGCTTTAAACAAAATGTGTATGACAGGCCTGTTTGGAGAAACCCCCATGATGTGTAGTGTGTAGTGTTGTTAGTGATGATGTGGGCCTTTATTTGGCTTCTTTGGTGTTACATGTGCTGTATGGCAGATAGGTTCTAGTCTGTAATGTCTTGTATCACCTCCACCACTCTGCTTTTGATGGTACTCCTGTGACTCGTAATTGTCACTGTTTTGTTGTGTTACAGACAGGATCTGTTGAAGAAGAGGCTGGCTCAAGATTTCCCTCAGCTAGCGTTTCACATGCCCACCAAGCGCAACGTCTACGAACTGGTTTTTGCTGAGACTCTGTCAAAGGATGCACTCGTGGACATGCTACCAGATCCATCCGGTACGGAAACAACACAGTCCAGTGAATTGAGCCAGACAGACAGCGACAATGAAACAGGGAGAACAAAGTGCCAAACAACACAGGAGGACACAAGGACACTGTATACAGCAGCGTTGTTTTTGAAAAGACTGCTTAGTGACACTCCTGGCATGTCATGCCCATGGCCTCCCACTTCTGAAAATGTAAATGTCACTGAATCTCAAACTGTTGTCCCCATTGGACTATACAATCTGGTCAGCTGGATTATAGGTTCCACTGAGGAGCCAACACTGGATCATTATGTCAACATTGATGATGACGTACATTTGAAAGTGTTGTCTGTTTGTCAAGACATTGTGTACCTTGCTTCCAAGGGCCGCAAGCAGACACCCAAGTCCTTGGCTTTAGGTTTAACTGTTCGACATTTAACTGGATCATCACGCATTGTATCACTGCTTAACAGACTGGGACATTGTGCATCATGGGACACAGTTTTGAGTCTAGACACTAGCCTTGCCCAACTGACACTAGTAGAAGGCAGAGACAAAATACCGAAGGGATTCTCAAAGCGGACACCCACAACACTTGTGTGGGATAACATTGACTTTGGTGAGGAGACACTATCGGGTCGTGGAACTACTCACCATACAAATGGAATTATGCTCCAGAGTGTGCCCGGCGAGCCTATGTCCACAGCAATCAGACAGCCACAGAGAAAGGGAGTTACCTCATTCATAGCCCCCCCCCCAATGCCTATACAACCGTACCATCAGTCCAAAAGGCAAGGGCCACAGAACTTGTGTCAACCAGTGCAGTCAGCGACATGCAGAATGGACACCCACTTTGCTGTACAAGCTGAAATGGCATATGCTTTTGTGAAGTCCACATGTACGGATAGTTGTACAATCCCAAGCTGGACAGGGTTCCATACACTGCTTCAGGATGAAAACACTCTGCAGAAGTCCGCATTGTATTATCTTCCAGTCATTGAAGCCTCACCAACAGAGATGTCAACAGTCAACACTATCCTGAAGCGAAGTGTCCAGATTGCTGACCAGCTAGAACTGGATCATATAGTTTTAGTGTTTGACCAGGCTATATATGCCAAAGCACAGCAAATACGCTGGAAGGATGTTGAGTTTACAAAGCGTCTAGTGATTAGACTAGGTGAATTCCATACATGCATGTCCTACCTGAGTATTCTAGGCAAAAGGTTCGGAGATGCAGGACTGCAAGATATCCTCATTGAATCTGAAGTTGTTGCC
The DNA here is from genome assembly GCF_902827175.1 of Gymnodraco acuticeps. Lineage (NCBI taxonomy): Eukaryota > Metazoa > Chordata > Actinopteri > Perciformes > Bathydraconidae > Gymnodraco > Gymnodraco acuticeps. Next base: position 845,727 of record NW_022992085.1, read on the forward strand.
CCAGGATCCATCAATGGGGTACTCAATGGCCATCACTACAATCGCAGCATGAGGGCTCATAAACTTCTATATGAGAGTCTGCAGCGCATCCGGTTTATCACCTTCATGGACTCCTTGCCACCCCAAGAGAGAGCTGCGTGCATGGATGTCATCACTGAGATGGAATGTGCCTTTCCAGACAGATTGATGGATGTTTTGAGTGCAGATCAGAGGTTTGATAATATGTGCTCGAAATATGCAGACTTTGTGCAGAGGAGGAGTACAGAGAATGCAACATTTGCTTTCTGGAGCTCATACATTGACATGATGCAGCTACTCCTCCTGTTTGTGAGAGCAACGCGAGAATCAAACTGGCAGCTTCACCTGTCAACCGTCCGGTTAATGATGCCATGGTTTTTTGCCTACGATAGAGTAAATTACGCTCGATATTTACCTGCATACTGGCTGGAAATGATGAATCTGCCTGTCACACATCCCTCTTGCCACAGTGACATGAATGTAAAAGGCCAGTGGACTGTCCAGCGACAAAGTGTTCATGGATTTGCCTCCATTGCTTGCGACCAGGCTATTGAGCAAACGCTTAACAGAGATGCCAAGACCAAAGGTGGCTGGACAGGGATCACACAAAATCGGTCTGCAGTGTATCGCTGGATACTGTCACAGCATGAAAGAGCCGCGATAGCAAGACAGTGTGAATCAATGGCAGGGATATCTCCTGAGCTACGGACAAGAAAAGACCTGGACAAGACACGCATCTCTGCTGATGCAAAGGCTGTGAGTAGAATCTTGGACACTATTGATTCCATGCTCAACCCTTTTGATGTACACCAAGACGGCATTGTGTGTCTTAGCTCTGGAAGAGTAGCAACAGGAGAAATCACAAAGGATTTGCTTGTTGCCTCAGAAAAGGGTGAAAATGCTGTAAAGGAGTTTATGGAGCAGAGACTGTTATCCAAAACAGTTGACATATTTGCCCCCATAATATCACAAAAACTCAAGACTCTCAGTGATCAGAAAAAGCCCCCCAAAAAATCTGCAGCAGGCAAGGAAGTGATTTTGCGTGCTGACAAGAAGTTATTTTCCAGGCTCCTCATCCTTGGCCAGAGCAGGAAAATTGAAATGAGGGAAATTCTGTCATATTCCTTGGGAACTGTGTCATATCCATTAGCAAGTGCTGATGGTTCACTTGCCAAAACAAACAAATCAGCTCTCATGGATCTATTGCAGAGCAAAGGTGGAGAGTGCTTGGTTGACAAAGTTCCAATAGGTGGTGCCATTCTTTTTGATGGCATGGCAGTCATGCAGGCCATGCCATCCAGACCAGCAACATTTGGAGAGCTTGCAGAGACCATACTGCAGAGCATACTCCAACTTGCTTTGCATCACAAGTGTACACGCATTGATTTAGTCACTGACCGGTATCCACCCATCAGCATCAAAAGCCTAGAACGGTCCCGTAGAGCTGATGCAGGGTCACAACTAATAACAATCTTCAGCCCAGATCAGAGAACTCCAACCCAGTGGAAGAAGTTTCTCTCTGACGGAAAAAATAAGGAAGCACTGGCCGAATTCCTTTATGTGGCATGGACACATGCAGACCTCACAACAGTGGGTAAAAACCTCAGCTTGTACATTGCCCATCAAAATCAATGCCACTGTGTAACTGTCATGGAGGGTGTACAGTCTGTTGATGTTGTTGAAGACCTGCAGTGTGATCATGAGGAATGTGACACACGGGTGTTTTTACATGCCCAACATGCTGCACAGGAGCACAAAGCTGTCATCATCAAGAGCTCGGACACTGATGTGGCAGTCATTGCTGTAAGTCTGCAGGCAGATTTGCCATGCAGCTTATATGTGTTCACAGGGACTGGCAACAGGACACGGATCATTGACATTGCCATGGTGTCATCAGCTCTCGGAACCAGTGTGTGTTCAGCCTTGATTGGAATTCACACGTTCTCTGGGTGTGACTCCACAAGTGCTTTCTATGGCAAAGGCAAAAGAAAGTAATTTGCTGTTGCATGTGAGAAAGATGACTACCTTAAGGCTTTCAGAAGTTTAGGTACTAACTTTGACTTGGAGCAATCAACATTTGCACTTCTTTGCCGGTATGTATGTCACCTGTATGATCAGCCAGCAGCCGAACATGTAAATGATGCTAGGTACAAGGCTTTCTGTATGGCATCATCGGCCTTGCCAGAATGAAGCATTCCCCCTACTCATGATGCCCTCCATCAGCACTGCAAAAGGGCAAATTACCAGGCAGCAATAATGAGGTCCTGTCTCAAAAGAGAAATGAATGCTCCATCACCTGCTGGATATGGTTGGGAAATAGAGGATGGGAACTTACACGTCACCTCGATGACAAGAAATCCTGCCCCTGACAGTGTGTTGCATGTGATACACTGCAGCTGCAAAGAGTCTGCCTGTGAGAAAGGCAGATGTTCATGCTTCTCTGCAGGACTCTGTTGCACAGACTTATGTCGTTGCTCAAATTGTGCAAATAAAAAAGAAACAGAGGAAGAGAACGATGACTGCCCTGACACTGACAGTGAGGAATAGGAATAAAAGAGCCTTCTTTCCATCTTTCTTAAGCTCTTTTCTGTTCTTTTGGTTTTAGTGCCTGGCCGACGCGCTCACACATCACTCATAGATGCGTTTGTTTTTGGTACTAGAACAGAGTATAATCAGCAGGACTCTTTTAACCAGCTGAGGCAATCACAGCACCAATCAGCCGCTCCGCCCAGCCTGACACCAATCAATTATACTACATTACATGTCCTTCTACTGTTTTCTATGTCATACCTTTTATATTTGTAATAAATCTCGTTTTTATGGTTCATCAGTGTTGTTTTCATTTGTGGAGGGATGAATGAGTAAATAAATGAATCAATGGACATTGGTATAAGTAAGGCAAGGCAAGTTTATTTATATAGCACTTTTCAACACAAGGCAATTCAAAGTGTTTTACAAAAAATTAAAGACATTAAGAAAATGGCATTTAAAATGAGTCATTAAAAAGAAAAGCTAATAAAAGAAACATTAAAAGAAAAAATACATGGATAAAAGTTACAGTGCAGTCTAAGATATGAATAGTTCAATTAAAAGCAGCAACAAAAAGAAAAGTCTTCAGCCTGGAAGTACTGCATTTTATTGATCTAAATTACTTAACGTAACAAGTTAACCTTCTTCTTGGACGCAGAAATCAAGTCATGTTTATTTTAAGAGTGCATTTAACGTGTACAGGGTAACAACAGACAGACAAAAAGTCCTCAGTCTAATGGAATAATCCCAATGAACCTAGCGATGTGAACATGGCAGTCCAGGAATGATAGTTTGATAAATATGAGTTTGATATACTTTATTAATCCCCGTGGGGAAATTGTTTGTAGCTGGAGTTGGCTGATAAACGCTGCTAGTCAATGTTGATTCGATGGTCAACTCTGTTCCCAGATAGTAAAACCTCTCACAAATACCGCGTATATAACGCAAATACCTCGGACTTAGTGATGTATTAAGACATATGACAAAACATGACATAAAACAAGCATACAGCACTGTTTAGAATCCATTTGGTCTGGTTTAGCGTAACCATGGCGGCCGCCATCTTTCACTTCTGTTGACAATATGCAGCTACCCAATTGGTGTAGCACGATCACGTGACGAACCGTGGCACGACTTTGGACCAAGATATTATTACGCTTCGAAGGGACTAGTTCAGCCAATAATTACGTGCCTAGAAGAATTGGCAGGAATTTTAGCGACGATATTTTTTTTGGTGGATAAGCATGACTCGTTCTTTTTTATGAACTAAAGATTGTGTAGTTTCACTTCTGTGGAGCGGGTTGAAACGATAACAGGATTCACCTTATGGCCTATATGATGTTTGTCAATTTAAAAGAACATTTTACAAGTTAAAAAAATTAAAATGTGTCGTAAAACTGTGAAGTTACACATTTTTTTGTGTGAAACCGCTCAGTGAACTACAGGTCTCTGGTCTCGCACAAAACGCGTCACCATCACAAAGACGGCCGTCACGTTAGCAAATTTCACCTGTTTCTTTCAGAATGAGGCAAAAAGTATAAAACGAGGTGAACATCACTACAAGTCTGGGCATGTTGAGAGCAACACGAAAGGGGAGTTAGTCGGTTCTGTAAGAGCAGCGGGACCGGCTTTACAAGGTTTCGGTGAGTAATATGAGTGCAATGTGTAACGTTAATGTCAGCTAGCTAACATTAGCTAACAAGGTACACTAACGTGTTTTGTTTTAGTAACTAGTTTTCTCCTTAAGAAATTCGTGGTCTCTGTGTATGCTGTGGATAACATTAGTGTTCACAAGAACAAGGTACACTCCCGTGTTTTGTTTTAGTTGCTCTTCAGATTGAAGCTGCTGGAGCACAGAGAGCTGAAGCCTGCAGCAACTCGTCTGGCTATTATATGCATGACTCCTGGACACGCCTTCGTTTATCAAACCGCAACAACGAAAAAGCCGCAACGGAGAAAACCGGAGTCTGTTGAACATGAAGCTGCAGGTTCACGGTGTTTTGATCAACACCTGTTTGTAGTCTGCAGCAGGTGGACGGATGAATGGCCCAGTATGGCAGTAGCTTTGCAACCATGTGATGAGAGCTTTACAGTCGAGCTAATTAATTATGTCAACAAGAAACAAACGTAAAGTGTATGTATGTAAAGTATAGGCTGCAAAAAGTAACTGTCATTAGATTAGATTTAGTTGAATGGTCCAAAAGTGAGCAATTGTTTTGTTATAGCAGCATAGGCATTGCACATACATTCATATTATAACAAATATGAAAACATATACAGTGATTATATAGTAGCCTATAGAAACAGTAGAAAGATATACATCTATTAGAAGCGCCAATAAAGGTAGAACAAGCTGAAATATACCTACACATAAACATAGTAAATAATATACATTGCATTATGTCATCATGTTACATTATATAATAATTATGATTCATGTGTAGAACTCGATGCCAGTTATAGCAAAGAAATTATATATTTACTACACGTCAATCCAATTATAATCACATATGCTTAAGCAATAGCTCACGACAGGCCGTGGTATATGCTCATTATATCACATCTAAGGGGCGTGGTTCGGCCCGATGCGAAGCATGCAGTTTGCTTTTGAGCCCAACTACAGTTTCTCAGACGCGGAGGGATACTGACTTGTTGTGAAAAGTAACTATCACGGCTAAGAACCAATCAGATTGCTTGATTTGACTTGTCCGTTTTCTAGGTTATAGAGAGGCGAAGTCCCTCCCCTTCCGGGAGCCTCCATGGGACCCCGGAAGCGGAAAATTATACATTGAAGTCAATGGAGAGAGAAAGGTTATCTTTTGATCCCGTTTGAATTGTGCCACGAATGACACATATGATGTTTGTCAATTTAAAAGAACATTTTACGAGTTAAATTTTTTTAAATGTGTCGTAAAACTGTGAAGTTACATATTTTTTTGTGTGAAACCGCTCGGTGAACTACAGGTCTCTGGTCTCGCACAAAACGCGTCACCATCACAAAGACCGTTCTGGACCCCATGACTCTGTTCCACATGTCTTCAGTCCGTTCTGGACCCCATGACTCTGTTCCACATGTCTTCAGTCCGTTCTGGACCCTATGACTCTGTTCCACATGTCTTCAGTCCGTTCTGGACCTTATGACTCTTTTCCACATGTCTTCAGTCAGTTCTGGACCCCATGACTCTGTTCCACATGTCTTCAGTCAGTTCTGGACCCTATGACTCTGTTCCACATGTCTTCAGTCCGTTCTGGACCTTATGACTCTTTTCCACATGTCTTCAGTCAGTTCTGGACCCCATGACTCTGTTCCACATGTCTTCAGTCAGTTCTGGACCCCATGATTCTGTTCCACATGTCTTCAGTCAGTTCTGGACCCCATGACTCTGTTCCACATGTCTTCAGTCCGTTCTGGACCTTATGACTCTTTTCCACATGTCTTCAGTCAGTTCTGGACCCCATGACTCTGTTCCACATGTCTTCAGTCAGTTCTGGACCCTATGACTCTGTTCCACATGTCTTCAGTCCGTTCTGGACCTTATGACTCTTTTCCACATGTCTTCAGTCAGTTCTGGACCCCATGACTCTGTTCCACATGTCTTCAGTCAGTTCTGGACCCCATGATTCTGTTCCACATGTCTTCAGTCAGTTCTGGACCCCATGACTCTGTTCCACATGTCTTCAGTCAGTTCTGGACCCTATGACTCTGTTCCACATGTCTTCAGTCCGTTCTGGACCCTATGACTCTGTTCCACATGTCTTCAGTCCGTTCTGGACCCCATGACTCGGACACTAGTTCTACCAAGGCTTATTAGAGGTAAGAGTGGTAGGAGTGGAGTTATCTTTGTATTTAGGCTGCAAGTCGACAAAGGTGATCAAATGCTGATGCTAATAACGATTCGATTAATTTGATATTGATTGTCTGCCAATACCGAATCCTGATCCGATTATTCTATTTCCCAGATAATACAGCTGCACCGTGTACACTAGCTCTATTTGTTTTTGCCATTGTAATTCACCATAAGCAATTGTTGACTGGAACGTCTATGCCAACCAACTGTAATTTGTAATGTATTTTACCATACTTTAATGGTCAAGTTCTGGCAACCACAGCAGCTAAACCAGCCAACCTATCTACTGGCTGGTCAGGCTGGTCAACTTAGCTGGTTTTTTTCAGCAGGGTGCTACTTTTGCTTACATGCAAGTACACAATCTGAGTGCTTCTTTCACCTCTTGTCCTGACTAAGGTGCTTTTTCTTTGACATTTTACTTGCACAATGTTAACCGCATATGATTCACAAAAAGCTGTCTCTGAGGCCTTATTGTGAGAAAGTATGGAGCAATTTATTTTTTGCCAGAGATTTGGTTTGTAGCGGTCAAACGTGACCGTACGCTACACAGTGGTTGTTAAAGCACCATATTAAATATGTCATTAACAACTAACCGTACATTGTGAAATGCTAGAGGCGGTAGGACCAGAACATTTGTTTAAGCTTCTTCTTGCCCCCGTTGAACATGACAGACTATTTGAGAATTTTTGTTTTTGTACTTTTATTATAAGTAAAAAAAAATGTATATATTATTATTGCTGTATGTTTTGTTTCTGACATGTTCAATAAATTGACAACAAAAATAAATAGTCAATTATTTTTTATTTCATGCATCAATCCAGTATTATGTTCATTTGTAAGGCACTCATATCGAAAGCAAAACTAATTATTTCTGCTGCCACTAGATCAGTGTTTCTCAAACTTTTTCATACCAAGGACCCCTTAACCAATAAAAAAACACTCGCGGACCACCTAACTCCAAAAATATCCAAAGACACATCGTTTTTCTAGAACAGATTACAAATCGCATGCAAATGGTACAAACAGGTGGCAACATGTGTGATGAAGGTGTTGCGCTGGGCTATAGCATGCAATTGAAAGTGAAACTTAAGCTCGCTCCATTGCGGAGATATTCCCGCGAGAGTGTGAAAAACTTAAATTAATTTATTTCAAATGTGAAATTTGACCAATATACTCACGGACCACTAGGAGGCGCTCACGGACCACCAGTGGTCCGCGGACCACACTTTATACTTTTTATAATTTTCCCTGAGGTGAACATGACAGACTATTTGAGAATTTTTTTTTTTGTACTTTGTTATTATAAGTAAAAACAAAAAAAAAAGTATATATTATTATTGTTTTATGTTTTGTTTCTGACATGTTCAATACATTGACAACAAAAATAAATAAAGTCAATTATTTTTTATTTCATGCATCAATCCAGTATTATGTTCATTTGTAAGGCACTCATATCGAAAGCAAAACTAATTATTTCTGCTGCCACTAGATGGTGCTTTATAAGTACTTGAGGCATTTTCAATTGTGTTATTATTTTTGGCTGAATATGTTTCAGTTATTTGTGTATAATTTTCCCTGAGGTGTTCCTTATGTACTCAATAACTAACACAATCTAGAAAGATACTATATATTTCTGAATGGGACTGGGTAATATTTTACACACACTACTTTCACAACTTGTGATGCATTTTTTCAAATATGGTGCCAAAGTCTGTGTTTTATCCCTGTATAAAACTGCAAGGACAAGTGAAACCAAGGCTCTGAGATAAGAAGACACATTTCTGTCAAGGGTTTTTATTGCAGAATCTTTCTTATCAGGATCATGTTAAGCGATTAGCTAAACCGTTTAAACAAAGATGTGCTGGTCATTGACGCTTGTTGGTGTACATTCCAGTGTGCCACAATGTATTATAAGCAGCTGAGGGGGGGGGGGGGGGGGGGGGGGGAACAAAATATAACATATCTTATTTATTCCAATACAAAAGTGTAGTTGTATCAGAATCAAGAACACAATGTCCATTGATAAAACACTGCATGCTTACTGAGGGCTACAACCACAAGGTGGTGCTACTGTAAGTGGTAAATTAACCAAATTATGCTTTATGTCAGGGGTGTCAAACTCAAGGCCCTCATTTTATGTGGCCCGCAAGAGCTTGCAAAGAATATAATATACAATACAATTGGTGTTGGATATTTGCTTTAAATTATTTGACCTATAGACTTCTGCTTTCAGACGTAGTTAATTATGAAGTTATACCAGAACTGTTAATAATCCAATGCAGAACCACTAATGTAATATAATACATTATTTAATATATATATATATGTATATTTATATAGTCTTAAAGTTAACACACACACACACACACACACACACACACACACACACACACACACACACACACACACACACACACACACACACACACACACACACACACACACACACACACACACACACACACACACACTGATGGTGTTAGTTAAAAATGCAGCCAAAGCAGCTAAACCATTGACACTTGAAAAATTGACATCAGCTGTTAGATTTAGTGGATTGTGGATGTTAAATATTGTGCGGTTTTTATTTTTATATTGGCTTTATACCCCTTATTGTTCTATAATCCCATGCAATGCATTAGTAAAGTTAAACATGAATACTTTATTGAAACCAAAACTGTAAAAAAGTATTATGAGTAAATCCTCCCTTTTGACAAAAACTGGGCTTTCAGATTTGAATGTGTTGACTGAAGATCAAAACCAGCTTTAAACATTGTTATATCAGCAAATTTATGGTAGAGCCAATGTCGTACTTAGGTTGTTACAAGTACAAACATGTTATCATCAAAATACACATAGAATTGTCAATTTCAGCATAATCTTATTTGGCCAAGTGTGTGTACATTAACAAGGAATTTTACTCTTTATTATTGCTTTCAAAGTACTTTGATAAAAAAAGTGACAGCTGAAACAAGGTATTCAAAGCTGAACAAATTAGGTGAAGAGAAGAACAAACCTATTTAAACATGTATTCAAGTGAAAGTATTATATAACGTGAAAACCATATAAATAAATACTTAATGCATACAAATGGTCTGGAAGAATATTGTTCTTTTTCATCTGCCCTAGTCTTGACTCTTGTGAAAACTCACTCAAGAAAACTTGATGTGCATGTATCTCAATAGAGAGGCGAAGTCCCTCTTCTTCCGGGAGCCTCCATGGGACCCCGGAAGCGGAAAATTATACATTGAAGTCAATGGAGAGAGAAAGGTTATCTTTTGATCCCGTTTGAATTGTGCCACGAATGACACATATGATGTTTGTCAATTTAAAAGAACATTTTACAAGTTAAAAAAATTAAAATGTGTCGTAAAACTGTGAAGTTACACCTTTTTTTGTGTGAAACCGCTCAGTGAACTACAGGTCTCTGGTCTCGCACAAAACGCGTCACCATCACAAAGACGGCCGTCACGTTAGCAAATTTCACCGGTTTCTTTCAGAATGAGGCAAAAAGTATAAAACGAGGTGAACATCACTACAAGTCTGGGCATGTTGAGAGCTGTACATACACGAAAGGGGAGTTAGTAGGTTCTGTAAGAGCAGCGGGACCGGCTTTACAAGGTTTCGGTGAGTAATATGAGTGCTAACGTTAATGTCAGCTAGCTAACATTAGCTAACAAGGTACACTAACGTGTTTGTTTTAGTAACTAGTTTTCTCCTTAAGAAATTCGTGGTCTCTGTGTATGCTGTGGATAACATTAGTGTTCACAAGAACAAGGTACACTCCCGTGTTTTGTTTTAGTTGCTCTTCAGATTGAAGCTGCTGGAGCACAGAGAGCTGAAGCTTGCAGCAACTCGTCTGGCTATTATATGCATGACTCCTGGACACGCCTTCGTTTATCAAACCGCAACAACGAAAAAGCCGCAACGGAGAAAACCGGAGTCTGTTGAACATGAAGCTGCAGGATCACGGTGTTTTGATCAACACCTGTTTGTAGTCTGCAGCAGGTGGACGGATGAATGGCCCTGTATTGCAGCAGCTTTGCAATAATAATAAGTAATATGAGTGCAATGTTTAACGTTAATGTCAGCTAGCTAACATTAGTTAACAAGGTACACTAACGTGTTTTGTTTTAGTAACTAGTTTTCTCCTTAAGAAATTCGTGGTCTCTGTGTATGCTGTGGATAACATTAGTGTTCACAAGAACAAGGTACACTCCCGTGTTTTGTTTTAGTTGTCATTATAATAACGTAGGATTGCAACTCTTTGAAACTGTAGGTGGCTCTTAAAAGAGCCGTTGTGTTTGGGTGTGCTGGTCTCAGGTCAGTCTAAGCCCTCTCTCCGCAGATGCGGCGGGCCAGCTGGATGTCCTTGGGCATGATGGTGACCCTCTTTGCTTGGTTCATCTTACTGGGGGGCAGCTACATGGATGTCGGTGCAGTCCACAATCATTGTGCAGTTGAAGGCAGAATTAATTTATTATTGACTCCGAATGAAGCACAACTTCATGTCATACAATACATTGACTTTATTTGTAATTGTGTAAAAAAATATGAGCATTGATTAGCAAGCAGGACCTGCAGGAACAGAGAATGGTGATGGAGCTGGGAAGAGAGAAGAATAAAGAAAACAGATCAACTTTATTATCGGATATTAAAAATTCTATTTCAAAACAAGTTGCCGCTCCTACAGTTTTCTAGTATGTAAAGATGATTTCACATGACCTATGCAAAATATCACACTCAATACATGTGTGTCTCTGGGGGGTGCATTGTGCCTTTGATGTATATAAATAATATACCATAACCAAATACTATTACGTACAGTGGAAATCAGGTTGCCAGAGCAGGTCAGAGTGCATGTTCCTCAACGTCTCAGCAGTTACAGGTGAGGTAAAGAAAATAAAAGAGAAAAGGTCAGTAACAACACTTTAAAGTAACAACACTTTGAATAATGATCTCTTCTAACAATTTTCTCTCAATAAGCACACAACGACTGTCTTTCCAACAAACAGATTGACTCACCCTCACTGTCATCACAATGAAACACGTCCAGAAGAATGTCATGCAAAGCTCCATGCCTGCCTTCGACTCTCCCTGAACTGCTTCCTTAGCATTGATTGATTGAATGATTGAAAAGTTTATTAACAGCTTGTATATTGGGTACAGTACAGTACAGCTCAAAACATACAATTGTTAAGGGGATGCAGACCAGAGAAAGACTTTCGTCTTGTTTACATCAGGGTCCCCCATTTCCAATTCATCATATCATTTAAGACATATTTGACATACAGATGGCTTATTTACAATTTACATATAGGTGGTTTTTTACATACAGATTGCTTATTTACAATTTTCATTTTAGATTTCGTTCTAATACATCCTAACCGGACATTTAAGACATACCAAGTCTACAGATATACAGTTAGTAACAGAGTCTAAAATGCGAGTATAGAAGGGGGGGGGGAAGCTGTCCATTGTACGACAGGTTGAGATTTGTAAATCTGCACCCGGTGGAGGGCGCAGTAGGCTACTCTTCAAACGTTTCACGAAATACTTACCATCATGTTTGGTTACTGTTTAACATTTTGGTTTACTTCATGTAATAAAATAATAACTTCATGGTAAGGCTACTAAAAATGACAAGGCTATGTAATGTAATGCTAACTAACGTGCTCGCTACTCGTCGCTACTAGCTAGGTAGCTAACTTGACTATGTTCCATGCACAACATGTATATTACCTATGATATTACCTGATATGTCTGATCCAGCGACTCCTGGTCCTTTCATCAGACGGGAAGCGATAGAACGAGCAAGTGGTATGATCACTTTTGTGATTACAACCTGGTACAAAGCACACAGGCATCTTGTAAAAGTGAACCAACCACTTGGAGCATTATTGCCTGTGACATCACTTACGCGACCCAGAATGGGATTTGGGATTTGTAGTCTTTCTCGTTGCGTATTTTTCATAGTCTTATATTTCAACAGTTTTACGACAAAATGTGACTTTTTTGACATGGAAATGATTGTTTAAGATTGACAAACATCATATGTGTAGTTTGTGGCACAATTCAAACGGGATCAAAATATACGTTTTCTCTCTCCATTGAATTCAATGTATAATTTTTCACTTCCGGGGTCCCATGGACCGGAAGTAGATGGGCGTGACTTCGCCTCTCTATAACCTATAAAACGGACAAGTCAAATCAAGCAATCTGATTGGTTCTTAGCCGTGATAGTTACTTTTCACAACAAGTCAGTATCCCTCTGCGTCTGAGAAACTAGGCTTGTTTGAGACAAGCGAGACCTGCGCAGACCTGCGCAATTTCGATCAACGTCTTGCTCGTGCGTTGCATGATGGTTAGTCATTTTGTCCGACTTGCTCTGGAGGCCCGCCTACATGAGACGTTGAAATCTCGCGGGACAAGGACGCCCGCAGCCTTAACGGCCCGTCCACACAGCGGCGTGCGTTGAAGCTTCCAACACTTCTGCCCATTCACTTTGAATGGGGTGACGTCACTTTTAGCCGAACTGCATTTTGGGAAGCGACGTGGAGCGTAGCTGGCGTCAAAAGTTGAGCAATGTTCAACTTTTGACGCCTCGACGGAGGCGTCAGCCAATGAAATCCCGTGTATGCAAATCTGCCAGTACATACGCTAGCCAATCAAACTGCGTGTATGCTGGGAGAGACTACGCAGGTCATTTCCTCATATTCAAAAAAATGAAGGGAAAATTCATTATAGCGGTAGAGAATCACCCGGTGCTGTATGATCAGTCTCTGTTCATCTACCGGGATACAAACCGGAGGAGCGAGGCATGGAGGGAGGTGGCAGAGACAGTGGATGAAACTGGTAGGTTTTTGCCTGTTTGGGGATTTTATATCCAGTTTACTTCGTTTTAACATTGCTATTGCTTTGTATGTCGGGGGCGGGAGATTCATGTGATTGGTTGTTGGTCGCGTTGCTCGCAAAAAATCCCCAAGCTTCAGACACGCCCAGCTCCAAGCGTCAACGCACGCTGCTGTGTGGACGCTCCGTAAAGAGCGAGGCGCGGCGAGTCGGCGCAGTTCCTCTCCACGGGCTGCGGAAGCGAAATGCTTGATGGGAAACGACTCGCTGGTATCTCGAGCTGAGCGCTCATTGGTGGTTTTTACCACGTGCTGCTGATGAAACTCTCCAATTGGCTCGGCAAAAGTTTGTTGTTGTTTTGTGTCAGTTTTACGTCGCCCCTTCCGTTCACATTTTTCATCATCGTTCCACAATGTTTATCATCATGAAATTAATATCTATATATTTTATACTATACGTGCACTGCTTACCGTTTTCATACTTTATATATCTTAGCATATTCATACACACTGTTCATACTCACAGGCTGCTGTGTATATCTAGTGTATTCATACCCTGTTTATTCATCATTCAATTCATTCTATATTTTATTCTGTAGATTGTGTACATTACTTTTCACTTTACTGCTTGTTGCACCTGGTTAGAAGCTAAACTGCATTTCGTTGTCTCAGTACCTGTAATATGTTTGGCTCTATGAAACCTGATATACTTATATGATTCTGTTTTCTTCAAGGTTGTGTCTTCCTGTTCGAATGTACTTATTGTAAGTCGCTTTGGATAAAAGCGTCAGCTAAATGCAATGTAATGTAATGTAATGTGCAATAACAATAAAGTTGAATCTAATCTTGAGCAGGAACAAATGTATTTACTTAGTACATATCTGACATTAACGATTAAACACATGTGTGCATTCTTTATAAATGCAAACCGAGTCAAGCCGACTCCGGAGGTGGCGGTATGCACCTTAAAGTTGTTTGCAATCCGCCAAAAAACCGAGAGAAGAAGACGAAGCATGGACTCCGAGCTGTCCGACTTCAGGCGAGTTTTTTGAGACCTCCCCCGGCTGCGATCGGCTATTCTCGTCTACTTTCGAGGCGAGCCTCAACGCGTCTCAAACAAGCCTACTGTAGTTGGGCTCAAAAGCAAACTGCATGCTTCGCATCGGGCCGAACCACGCCCCTTAGCTGTGATATAATGAGCATATACCACGGCCTGTCGTGAGCTATTGCTTAAGCATATGTGATTATAATTGGATTGACGTGTAGTAAATATATAATTTCTTTGCTATAACTGGCATCGAGTTCTACACATGAATCATAATTATTATATAATGTAACATGATGACATTATGCAATGTATATTATTTACTATGTTTATGTGTAGGTATATTTCAGCTTGTTCTACCTTTATTGGCGCTTCTAATAGATGTATATCTTTCTACTGTTTCTATAGGCTACTATATAATCACTGTATATGTTTTCATATTTGTTATAATATGAATGTATGTGCAATGCCTATGCTGCTATAACAAAACAATTGCTCACTTTTGGACCATTCAACTAAATCTAATCTAATGACAGTTACTTTTTGCAGCCTATACTTTACATACATACACTTTACGTTTGTTTCTTGTTGACATAATTAATTAGCTCGACTGTAAAGCTCTCATCACATGGTTGCAAAGCTGCTGCCATACAGGGCCATTAATCCGTCCACCTGCTGCAGACTACAAACAGGCAGGGGCGCCGTAAGGGGATGAAAAGTTAGGACGATTCTAAGGGCCCGTGACTGACAGGGGCCCCAACAAATTTTAGAACATTAAGAAAAAAAGTTTAAGTCACCTTTCATCAATCATCAACAATTAACATTAATATAACGTGAAATTGATAATGTACTCACTAAACTTACAATTCATTTCACTTTTTTTCTTCCAGATGTTAATTATCCAAAGCCTCTGTACACCCCCCTCTATTTACATGTAATGGTTTGGTCCTGCCTCCAAACGCTGTGCGGCACCCGGCGGCACCGCATTTTCTGGCAGAGAGTGAGAGTATGTGAGGAGGGATGCTAGTTCTTACGTGTGTATGATGTCTCAACGACTAACAAAGTCAGGCTTTCAAAAAAGAAAAGAAAGGAGAGAAAGACAAGAGAGAGAGGGACTAAAGGGCGACAGTATGTCACCCAGTTTTTCAAAAGAAAAGGTGTGTGGTCCATGAGTGGTGGAAATTAGTGTTAGCTAAGCTTAGCCCATTGTAAATAATAATTGTAATGTTTTGCAGACATTAAGTAGCCTACTGTTAATATATTCACAGAAAATGCAGAGGTTTTTCATTTCACTCCTCTTTTAGCTGACATTTAATAAATGCAGGTACATTTGCCAGGACCAACAGATCCATATTTAGGCTTAGCAGCCCTGTCCCAGCCCTGTCCCAGCCCTGTCCCCCCATAAAGCTTTGCAGTCTTGCCATGCTGTCCATTGAAAGCCAGTTGGCTAGAAAGCTGGACTTCAAGGACTTGATCAGTGACTTTGCCTGTAAGAAGGCTAGGCGCTGGGCTCTTGGTGAGTAAGGCTGAGCAAGGGCTCGTAATAACTATTTTATAAATGATAATATTGGTGTTAATGTTCACTTTATTTTAATTTAAGAGGTCATGTATATTTAAGTTATATTTATTTTGATTTATGAATGTTCCATTCAAAAATGTTATTAAAAAGGCATGTACACCATAAAAGATGACTATTGAGATCTATTGTCAGGAATGTTAGTGTTATATCAAATAGTGAATTCTACTGCAGCAGAATGTTGCACATCTGCACAGTGTTATATTTTCACTGCTGAGTGTCAGTAAATATTGTGCAGTTAGTATTGGACTACAAGATAGATGCGAGTTATTTAAATCATAAACGGGTTGGTTGGGTTCTGGAGGTGTGGTTACAGCAATTGTGCTTGGTTGGCATGGCCTGTGGCTGGTGGTGGGGCCCAATGTGATATCTTTTCATGGGGCCCAAAATCCCTGGCGACGCCCATGCAAACAGGTGTTGATCAAAACACCGTGAACCTGCAGCTTCATGTTCAACAGACTCTGGTTTTCTCCGTTGCGGCTTTTTCGTTGTTGCGGTTTGATAAACGAAGGCGTGTCCAGGAGTCATGCATATAATAGCCAGACGAGCTGCTGCATGCTTCAGCTCTCTGTGCTCCAGCAGACTCTCCGGCAGCAGGCTCTGTACGATGGCCGAATCTCAGGAAGATGTATTCAACAAGCCAAAGGTACGTTATCAGCATATGGAACAACAGTGACAGCATTAATGGTTAACATGTAAAGATTTGTTATATAAGGGCGTACTTTTTCCTGGTTTTACGCACGTTTTGACTCCCGTAATCTCTGTTTGAGTGCTCATGAACAAAAGAATGACAAGAACATGCTTTGAAACGTTAAAAAAACTAATTTGAGATTTAACAAAAATACATACTGTAGGGCCATATAGAGCTTTCTGTTTGTGAATAAAACACGGAAGCTTGCAGTTTGACATGTGACTACCCGGCTTTACACGCAACACACAGACACTGTGATGAATGAAAAACGCTTTTATAAGTGTTTTTCTTTTCATTGTGCAAGTCGACACACCTTTATCATATACATATATACATATATATATATACAATGTTTGCCATGGAGCAAATAAATAAGGCTGATTTTGTGAACTTGGATCCGGCTTCTTAACACCTTGTATTCCGCATTAGCGTAATACAAGCGTGTGGGAATTCCTTTTAATTCATGAGAGTTTATTCACACTGTAATACAAACACATACAGAAAAACATTATTACCGCATTATCTTTGCTTGAATTATTTATGGTAGTTATTGTATTGGCTGGTATAGAGACAACTGGCTTTCATAACAATGCCTTGAAGTGAAATGCCCCTTTTGTTTACAGAGTTGCATAAGCACATTAAGCACTCCTGTGTGAAATGTAAACTCAGTGTGCAGTGTAACCTTTGGAGTGCTGACTGAGCAGGCACCTGGTGCACCAGGAGCTAACAGCTGATAAGAGACAGGAAATGACAAATCCACTAAAAAGAGTGAAGTGGGCTCTGTTTCCACGTGTGTGTGTGAGAGAGTGAGAGTGAGAGAGATCGATAATGAATTATTAAAGGAGAGGCCACAGGTCGGTGGAGACTGCTTGCAGAGATAGTCTCATTAAATATGCATTTGCTTTGTGCAAATTATACTATATTATATCCGTGCTTCATACACTTACTAAAGTAACAATATGGCTACACAGTCATGACAGTGTGTGCTCATGTTATAAATGGAATTGATAAGAAACAGTAACCAATAATTACTTTCTAGTAGTGTTTAAAGGTGGGGTATGTAATTTATTTCAGAAACACTTTGTGTTATATTCCATAGAATGCTCTTAACATCCCGATAGCAATGAATATATTAAATGCTTTGACAATAAATACATTAAAAAAATTGTAGCGCTGTAAAAAGCACGACCAATCATCTGAGCCCGCCCGGCTAAAGTAACTGGATGGCCTACCTGCCTGTCAGCCTTCCATCTGTGCACACACTTATCTCGTGCCCTCATTGGTCATGTGCGCGTTCGTGTGTGTTGGAGGAGGGGCTCTGTAAGGAAGTCTGAAGGAAGAGGCAGATTTTTTCCGGTTGTGTTCTTTCAAATTATAGCGCACTCGAGCTGGTTTCTCCAAAATGACATACCCCACCTTTAATCTCCTGATTATTGCCTCAATAATTACAGGAAAAACCTGTGCATATTTTTATTTGTTGTTAAAAAAAATGACCTGGAAGATAAATCAATAATGAAAATAGTTTATGTTTTATTTTCCTTCAATAAATCAATCAATCAACTATTTGCTTTGGTCAAATATCTGTTGTAGGTTTACAGTGATATACAACTGGATCAGATAAGGAAACAAAAAAGTGTCAAAACCCTCACAATTGAGAAACCTAAACTACAATATGTGTGCCACTTTCTTTTGTAATATTGTCTGGTTGCAATAAGCTTCTGATTCTATACATTTTCACAAATACAAAACTTAAATAAAAACGAATTCTGGTCGAAGGCAAAAGGTTTTATTGGTTGAGTTACAACTGTAATTTGGTGCGGTGCTTCTCATTAATTATACATGAACAATGTCATTAGTATACAATTACTTATATACATCACCACATTGTGCTGCAGGAAGTGCAGTGTGTACTGAAAGAGTATCCTGGTGTTGTTTATGGGTTAACCAGCTGCAAACGGTCTCATCACATCAGGCTTTTAAGGGAAGAAAATAGATGTAAGCAACATAGAGGCTCAAGCTGCTAACATCTCTTCTTGGTGTAAACATTTGATCTCATGATCTTTCCTAGTATTTTACCACACAGTTGGACACGGATGTAACACAAGCATGCTTTTGCTTTTGCTATATGAGCAGTGAGATAAGGAAGCAGATAAAATAGCAGTTGGTCACGCTCATCGTTTATTTAATTATATATTAACGGTTTATTTCAGCATATTTTCTTGATTACTTAAAGGAGACCTATCATGCCATATTTGAATAATATATTGTAGGGCCATATCTATATAAGCTATATTTATACGTTTTCTTTTTCAAAATACCAAACAGATCATGCATTTTAGCCATGCCTCATGTCGCTCTATTTTGAGCGAAATGTCTTTGCATGCGCTGCAGCTGACCACGCCCCCCTGCAAAGGAGGGGGCTGAGTTACCAGCGTCATGTTACCATGCTGTTACCATGCCACGGCAACATCTCATTCCCCTGATTGGTGGAGAGTTGGCCATATAGGCAGAGCTCCTCGTCACTGACGTCAGACTATTTTCAAATCTGTATCAGTCTGTATCAGATCCGTTGCAGCCCCGTTTTTAGAGATTTTGGGTATGGAGGAAAAGAGAGAGGGTTGTGTTTTCTGACTCTTGGTGAGTTCCCTGGCACACCGGGGACATATTCATGTATGAAAGACGTACAAAGGTGCATTTTGCATGATAGGTCCCCTTTAATGAATCATTTGTGACTCACATTGTATGAATATAGTGGGAAAAGGACCGTCTATTTGCAAAGTATCTCCTCATATCCAAGGTAGTGCCTTTAAATGTTTTGTTTTCAACTAAAGTGGAAAGATACTCAATTTATAATAATACCAAACTGACAACAGCAAATATTAACACCAACAGCAAATATTAACACCAACAGCAAATATTAACATTTGTGGGCTTGAAGGCTGAGCTGATTAATTCCATTTCAATTGATGAATAATTATTAATTGTTGTAGTGGCACGCACGAGAAATATTGAAAAGCTGATGACTGACATATTTCTAACAGGATTTTGTTCATGTTTTAGTTGGTCGTTATTGTTTTGACTTTAAGATGTAGTCAATTATTTAGGGCCTTGAAGTTGGCCGTACTAAATCACTATCCCAAATAAAGTCTTACTGAAGCAGAAGAGAACAAGCTACTTCTTATTCACAACCACACTCATTTTATTTTCTTCTTTCCAAACCATAAAATATGAATTCAATATCTGCTGTCAGATTTCGTTTCAGTTTGACCACTCCCTGACTGATGTACAAAAATAAGACTTCAGAGGAGAAGCGTAAATATATCTGTCATCTGTCTGGATAAATCAGAGCTCTCTACGCCAGAACATTCAACTAGTTTAACCCTTCTCCTGCCTCGAACCACTCGCTGATCAGTCATGTCGCTGCATTCACAATGGGTGGCAGCTAAAAGACTGAATTGCAACCCCACCATCAAGGAACTTTTGCTCAGTTTTTTCCCTCTAATCTGTAGAACTACTTTTGATCGACAGGTTAATAAAACATTTTGGTTTATCTTCCTCCTCGACAGGTTGAGCTTCATGTGCACCTCGATGGAGCCATCCGGGTGCAGACCATTCTCGATGTTGCCAAGTGAGTTATTAAGAAAATATAATTGTTCCTTTATGAAGTTTGAAACGCTACTCCACCCGTTTGGTTGAATACAGTATTTATAAATATTAATAATGGATAAGGTAACTATAGAGCACCAGCTTATAGACATACTAGCATTTTAGAGGTATAATGCTCGAGCCAATAAGCAATAGGAAATTAAAACTGCAAGTGCCCATAAAAGCCAAATTGATGAGCTAAAATATGCTCAAGTGCTAAAGGGATAATACAGGATACATTGGGTCAAGATTCTCTGTGTGTAAAAAATATCTTTTTGAGCAGCTTTAACTACAAAAGCTTCAAAACATCACACAACAGCAACCCACTGTTCAACTTTAAAGGGGCCCTTTTATGCTCTTTTGGGGTTTTCCCTTTTCTTGTAGTGTGTAAACTAACTGCATGTAAATGGTGTGACTGCCTGAAACACCTCCATTTGACTCCTTTGTTTACTTCCTGAACATAGTGACGTCACTACGTAACACTTTCGCTCCTATTGGCTAGCGCTCCGACACATTGAACGTGATAAGCTAAGGGGCGGAACATCTCTAAGTGGTTGACCAATCACAACAGAGCTAACTAAACAACCAGCTAATCAATCAGAGCAGACTGGGCTCTGGTTTCAGACAGAGGGTGAAAATAGGTGCTGCAGCACAGGCAGTATGAGAGAAATAAAGAGCTTTTTGAACATTAAAGCATGGAGACATGTCACAGTAGAGGCACCAAATACTAATATGAACCTGAAAATGAGAAAAATAGGGCCCCTTTAAGAGTTTGTCGATTTTGGGATATATTTAAATACACCTTTAACTGTCAAAACTGTCCCTGAACTGTTTCATTTCCCCCCTCACTTTTCTGCAGGAGACGCGGCATCCATCTGCCAGCAAACACCAAGGAGGAGATGACGCAGATTATTATCCTTGAAGAGCCGGCCACCCTCACGAAGTTCCTGGGGAAGTTTGCAGCGTACATGCATGTGGTTGCGTAAGTGCTGACATGTTTCATTCAATGACTCAGTTTAATAGGCAGTTTAATTATTGCCAAAGGTGTTTTCTTGCTGAACAGGTGACAGGGAGTGCAAAGTGCCAGATTGGAAGTGATTAAGAGTCAGGGTTCACTTTGTTAGTGTTGCAGGAATGTTTCTCCACCACCTGTATGAGGGTAAATGTCCAGGCAGCAATCAACACACATGCACAGTTATATTATCTGAGTTATGATGCATTTGAAGGGTTAAAAGCGGAGTGTGTAGTTTGTGATTGATGATGGGGGAGTGGATTTTAAATGCCAGACATGCGGAACAGGAACACATCATTATCGAGATCAAGTGACACCCTGGCAACCAAACTAAGAGGAGAGGAGAGTCTTTCCGGAGTCTTATATTTAGTCCTCCAGTGACAGGGCTGCTGAACTGTTAAGAAAAGACCAAATAAAGACACGAAAAAGCGACCAACAATGACGGTCTGTAGAGGCCGGGCTGCAGCGCGCAATTCTGCTGAATGGCCCCTCTTGTATCGAGGCTCTTGAAAGCCCTGTGTCCAACAACATTGGGAACATGCTAGCTGAGTTTAGCGCATGCAGAATTGTTGTATAAGCTCAGTGGCTGATGTGTGTGCAGGGGGTTAAGGAGAGGATGCTGGAGAACAACATGCATTCTGTGTGAATGCTGGAAGCTGTGTTGTGCGTCATGTGATGTGGGAAAGTGTTCTTTCTATTATTGTCGCAACACTAAAGTGTATTGTCATCTGGTACAATCATGCCGGCAAGACAAACAAAAAATATTGCAGCTGAAACATTTGAAAATTACAAGGTTAAGGTTTGAATGAAAAGGAAGGGCGCCTGAAAAAAACGCCCTTTTGTTTTTAAATCTGCACAGCTCTCCATTTTTAATTATAGTATTTTTTTATATCTTTTGTTATATTTATGTGGATATTCGCTTTAGTTTTTATCTGATATAATAGTCATCAAAATTGTTATATAATTGCTCTATTTTTGCTCCTTTTACTACAACTTTTCCCTTTTTCTTTGTCTATTAATGCACCATTTAAACCAGGGGGGTCAAACTCAAACACACAGTGGGCCAAAATAAAAAAATGGGTACTAGTCGAGGGCCGGACTGGTTCAATGTTTAGTGCAAAACGTATTGAAATGAACTTATTGCACATATTAAGCCTAGAACTAACAAAGCTTAAATTATTGCCTATAAAAACAATATCAAACATTAAATAATCAGTTGCAGTCATTTCTTATGGATCTATCTGCAGCTTTTCCTCAGTCATTTCTTATGGATCTATCTGCAGCTTTTCCTCAGTCATTTCTTATGATTACATTTTTCCACAGGCCAACAGCTTCAAAAAAACTATTTCCCTCAAAGAGAAAACCAAACACGCCCTGTTGTCGCAAGAAAGAAAGTGCAGAAGGAAACATCCATGTAAACTCAGGTTGCTGCTCTGTGATAATAATAATAACTTTGATTTATATAGCGCCTTTCAAGGGATCGCTTTACAAGTAATAGGGCAAAAACACAACAAAACAAAAGTCAGACAGACAAAACAACAGATCGATTTAGGGGCCGAAAGCCTTGGCAAACAGATGGGTCTTGAGGGCCCTTTTGAAGGCTTCAAGTGTGGGGATGTTGCGAATCTCCGCAGGGAGAGCGTTCCAGAGGGTGGGGGCTGCCACACTGAAGGCTCTGTCCCCGAAGGTTCGCAGTTTGGTGCGGGGGGTGGTAAGCAGGCCAGAGTCTGAGGACCGCAGGTTCCGGGGTGGGGCATGTGGGTGAAGGATGTCCGATAGGTACTGGGGGGCAAGGGCATGGAGGGACTTGTAGGTAAGGAGGAGGACTTTGTAGGATATGCGGGACTTGACCGGCAACCAGTGTAGGTGGATGAGGGTGGGAGTGATGTGCTGCCACGGCTTTGTGTGATGCTAGTTCAGATACTTGGCATCTCATCTTGGGTGCAAGTTCATCAATGTTTGGGCTCAGGCTCTGAGCTGAGGAAACCCTCAGGATGGAGTGAAGGTGTGCGTGCAATATACCGGCGGGCCAGATCTAATAGTATTTAGAAATTATCCTGCGGGCCGAAATTAAATCCACCAAGGGCCTGATTTGGTCCCCGGGCCTTGAGTTTGACACATGTGATTTAAACCATAGCAAGTTCCTCATATGTGTAGACCTACTTGGCAGTGAACCCAATTCTGATCCTGATGTTGTTCAAATATTTTCTGGTTAGTTTCCTGATCGAGCAATGAATGAACCAATCGTTGCAGCTCTTACAAACATTCTTGCAAATGCATCGATTAGTATAAACGGTTGGCAAGGCTCACTTTATATGACACATTTTACTTTGCTGTGTTGTAATGGCCAATCAATCCTTTATGACCTGTGGCACAGCCTTTCTAATGCAATTTGAAGTATTTGTCAGAAGGGAAGCTGAATACATTTAATAAATCCTACTCTTCTTAAAGTCACACTAACCTCCATTTAGCAAAAACAATTCCCCAATCAGTTGCATACAGTATTTCACTTTTCCCTGCTACCTCTTTAAATCCTTAAGTGTATGTGGAAAATAGTTTTAAATTAGTCCCATGAAACAGTATAAGCCTATTAGTGAGTCATAACTATTTGAAAGATGGTGCACATTATGTGTGAGGTATTTAAATGAAATTAATGCTATGATATCAGTGACTGTTAATTATTATACTGCTAGATTTAAAAGCTATCATAGTTAATATGATGAATTAGCTGTGTATTATTTGTACATCTGAGATAACAGATTTAATTTCAAACCTTTATTTAACCAGATTGGTCCCTTGAGATCATAGATCTCTTTTTCAAGGGAGACCTGCAGCAAATAGGTTCCACATGAAACATAAAACAAACATAAAACAATAAAGGACATCATACATTATATTTACAGGCTACATTTACATAGTTATCGACATTTACAAGTACCCATGGTATCAAAAAGCATTTCACTTAGCCTAGCTTTAAAAACATGATGAGGAATGAAATTGCTTAGTTTCAATTCTTGCTGAAGATTGTGCCAAGCAAGTGGAGCTGCACAGATAAAAGCTCTTACCTAAGACAGTCCTTGCTCTTGGCACATGTAACAACACTACATCATGCGATCTCAGACAATAGCTGCTTGCAACTCTCTGTGTTATCAGAGAGCAGATATAATACGGTAGTTTACCCAACATGGCTTTATAATCAGATAATCAGAGCCAAAGGTCAATGTCATTAATATTTTGTTGTTTTTTCCAGTGGAGACCGAGAGGCCATAAAGAGGATAGCCTATGAGTTTGTTGAAGACAAAGCCAAGGAGGGGGTGATTTATGTGGAGGTCAGATACAGCCCACATTTTCTGGCTAACACAAAAGTGGATCCCATACCATGGAACCAGGAAGAGTAAGTCATTTCTGTAACTTTTAATTGTTTTAGGCAGGGATATATTAAGCTTAACTCATTGCGTGTTTTTCAGAATCAGATCCTCTAGTAGTCACACAGAGGGGAAATGTACATTGTTACAGCAAAAGTAAAGTGGCACAATGTTAAATAAGAGATATGCATAAAGTATTGAAGATAAAAATTACGAATTATAATTTACAAAAGTACACGTCCAGGTGGACCACTATAAGTACAGTAACAGTATTTAAAGTGTAGCAAGTGCGATGGCATCCAGATAACAGTAGCACAAATAAAAGTATATATTGCACAGTTATGACAGATTGTCTTACAGTAGTTGAATTGTCTAACTAAGAGATCGCATCCTGTACAAATACATTATAAAGCGGTATTTATATGTATATTGCACATAAATCAGTCATTGTTTCCTCCACTCAGAGGGGACCTGAGCCCGGACGAGGTGGTGCACCTGGTCAACGAGGGCCTCAGTGACGGGGAGCTGGCCTTCAATATCAAAGCCAGGTCCATTCTATGCTGCATGCGCCACATGCCAAGTAATGAACTGTTGCCTGTCTGCCCAAACATCTTTGTGAGATAAGGCTCCTAATGTACTGTCTTCTGCGCTGTCTCTAAGCTGTTATTAGATAACGAGTAAGAGCAACACAGAAAGACACAAAAAGCAATATGCTCAAAATGACAATGCTAACATGTGGATTTGGTTTAATTTACATGTTTACTAACTAAGTTTAGCGTGTTAGCATTCTAGCACTTGCTAATTAGCGTTAACAAAAAATACAGAAGGTAATTTCATTACTATTGCGGGTATTTAGTTGAAAATGAAAGAAAAAATGACAATTTATAACTTTGCCTTGATAGTGGCGCTCGATGAAATGTCGGGCGATCACCAAGTTTTTAGGATATATCCTCTGGGGACTATGAATGTCTCTACTATGTATCATAGCAGTCCATTCAATAGTTCTCAAGATATTTATGTTAAAGAAACAAAAAGTCAAATGGTTGGTGGCATTAGAGAATAAATCAGGGTGTCAAATTCATAAGTATTCATCCTCTGGGGATAGCAATTTGTTGACAACCAATTGTTGTTGATATATTTAAATCTGGACTAAAGTTGTGAACCAAAGATCAAAAGACTGAAAATGCCAACCCTAGCTAATGAGAAGTCAATGTTCTGCAGATGACATTGGACAGTGCATATACAGTAATAGTGTTGGTCCAACATGACAACAGCAGTGCCAAAATACTTTCTGCAGTCTTTAAGCTGCACAAGTTAAAGTAACTGTTGTAACGCAAGAAGGGGCTGTAGTCACAAGTCTGTTGCAAATCAGAATCTGGTTGGTTGCCAAATACGTTATATATAAGGAATTGTCTTTTGGGTATTGGTTCATAGCATGGACCTAATTGGAGAAACATTTACTAAATAATGAAAGCAAGTTATATAAAAATCAAGTAACATGGCAGATTACAGTACAAATATTTTAAATATGTGTATACAAATGTGCTCCGCTCCATTTATGCAGCTGTTTCCTGTGTAGCCCAGCAGCCAAGTGCAGTTAATATCTGCCATTCTGTTTTTCCCATTACAGCTCTTGCAAAAACATGTTGTAATATTATCCCACAGTGACCGATTACATCTTTATGTAACAGACTTCCTGAACGTATTGAGGATATCTGATTTTGGTATTATACTGCTGATGAGAAGTGCTATTTTAGGATGATTGTTTAAGCTATAGCATTAATGTATGGAGCCAAGTAGGTGCTAAAACAGTAGGCTCTTTCATATACTGCAAACTAATCTAGATTAAGTGTATATGGTGATCTTGGATGTATGAAACGTTTTGGTTTTGTAAAAGTAGGTTATGTTTCATACATGTAATCAAAGCCAAGATGTGAGAGGAGAAAATAAAGGAATAGGCTAAATTACTTTTCTGCCAAGAGTTAAATGAGAACACGGATACAAATCTCATGTCTGTTAGGTACCAGTTAGCTTAGCATGAACGACTAGAACAAGTAGGAAGTAGCTAGCTTGGCCCTGTTACAAATTGCAAAGTCAGCCTAAATTAAGCTAAGCTATCTGGCGGTAGCTTCATATTTACCATATAGACATGAGAGTGCTATCAAATTTCTCATCTAACTCTTGGAAACAAAGCTAAAAAGCACACCAAAATGTCTACTATTCCTTTTAGACAAACACAGCTACTTCCACATGTCTTGTGCTTGTCATAGATATAGATTGATGCAAATGGATGTAGCGTGATTTTTTGACAATCACCACATTTCATCATTTACATGTTTTTTAGTTGACAGGACTTTACTGTTTAGTAATATGTGTGTGTTTTAAATTCTCCAGGCTGGTCCATGGAAATTGTGGAGCTGTGTAAGAAATATCAGCAAGAAGGAGTGGTTGCCATTGATCTGGCAGGTGACGAGTCCCTAAACTGTGAAGCCAATCCAGAGCACAGGAAGGCCTACGAGGTGAGCGTGTGAACACATCAACATAATACTAAAAGACAGTTTTACACATGAGGGAGTTTAAATATGTTGTCGTTTCATTCTTTGGCATGTCTGGTATACTTAATTCATAGCCTAATAAGTCAAACACAATAACGTGTAGGCTATAGCAACAACAGCAACAATAGAGCTGAAAAAACTGCTGCATCAACAAGAGCTGAGTGTGTTGTGCTTGTATGTGTTGAAGTGTGAATACTGGAAGAAAATTGCAAACGGTGTAAATACATAATGAGGCTGCTTACCTTGCAATCAAACCCAGTGGGCATAATTTCTACTGATAGTATATTGCACTATTATGAGGTTGTACAAACCTTTTAAAGTCCGCCTCATGTTCCCACAGGCTGCATGCTAATGGAAATATGATTGAGTTGTATGCTCCAACAATTTCCAAGAATCCTAAGGCAATTTTGTAAAGGTGCGTTTTGTCGCTACAGAGAGGATGGGTTTCGCTTTCGGAGAGTCAAGACTAAAATCTATGACCACTATTGGATGGCTTGCCCTTTAAATCTTGCCTAAAGTGTAGGTTAGCATGTTAGCTCAAATGTTTAAGTCACCACATTACCTTGGCCAGGGACATGCACAGACATTTGGAGGGGCGAAAAAAACACAAGACCTTTTGAAAATTCTAACTTGTTTTTAATGTAAAAGGTTCATAAAATAAAAACACAACAATGTCATTGCAAGTGACACTCAGTTGACTTTTATGTCCAACTGCTAAATTCGATATTCAGGCACATTTTTTGTTTTGCGGTCCATATCTCATTAAAATATCTAATGTTAGTAACTATTAAAGAAAAATTGAGGACAATTCTGTTTTAATGTAGTTTTACCATTGTAACTGCTGTGCAGACATACTGATAAAATAGGGCTTCTAACTAATTACATTAAATAAACTCACTAATTAATTAAACCAGTTCAACCGCAACCGCATTATTCTTATTCTTATCATTCTTTATGAGTGTAGTAACGGCAAGGTATCTAATTACTTATTTATTTAGTATTCCATAACTAAATAACAGAGATGGTCAAATTAAAGTGGTAGAGATGGCAGAAATCCTACAATAAAGCGGGACAGTGAAGAGGGCTATCAAGAAAATAGCTGACGGTGTCAAGAGGAAGTAAACTCCCCTGGTTTGTCCCCTATACTCTAACTGCCATGAGAAAACTCAAAATCAATATAAGCATATTTAAAGACGGGGACATTTCCGATTGGCCACCTAAACCATGCAGGCATTTGGTGTGATCACCATAGCCAAACGAGGCCGGACTCGGAGGGCTTTCCTTTGCTTTCAGGTGTCAGATTGTAAACAAAGTCACGTGACTGGGGACAGATGACAGCGCTGACAAGGTGTGTTTTCCGCAGCGAGAAACTGCAATACTAAGTGTGGGCTTATCATGTTGATTCGGCCACAAAAACTCTCGCTCTCTCCAAAGGGGCGGGGCAGGTCAGCCATAAAGGGCAAACGGGCTTTTGCTCGGGCAACATTAGCCCGTACCTGTGCACGTCCCTGACCTTGGCTGTAAACGCCATTCAACCATCAACTAATGTGCTGATCCCATTTCTCAGACTTGTTTTGCACTGGATTTTTGTATTAATACCAGCATGACCCTTTATGTTACCAAAAGAGGGACACAGTTTTACTTCTCTACCTTTAACTGTCTCAAACCAATGAGGCCTTAAATGTCTTTATCTGTAACCAACACAGAGCTGAAGTAAAACCTAATACTCTTAAAAACAATTTCCTCTTAAGCACCAACTGCTCTCAGGAAAAATCCAATTTAGTTTTCAGCCAGCATTTATTGATTAATTCAGAGAGTACCTCAGTAGTAAATCAATTTGGCCTGTCAGATTGAATGCGTTAGATTAATCACTTAATACACTATAGTGCACGACGTGGAACAACTCTGACCTGAAATGAAATATATGGAAAAAGGATAGATGATGTCAACACAGAGACAGTTTGTATTATTTCAGCCATTACCGTATGATATAAGTAGAGGAAGTGTCCTATAGACATCTTGGCGGTACTGGTGATTAGCTTTGGTAATCTGTTATTACAAGTTTCGTTATGTGTGCTGTGCGTTGACGTAATAGTGTAGAGGGGGAAAGATGGACAGTAAAAACGGAATTAATTCTTGACTTATGAGTCCTTTGCCTCTAAGTGACTCATACTTGAGATAAGTTTCCAATCTTTATTCCAGACTCAAGGTGCATATCACACAAAAAGACAAAACACACATCAATAAATAAGATAAAAACATAAAATCAGTCCAATCACAGCGAGCCACACATGCTCACTGTGCGCCAATGTCTTCAAATCATGGAAGAGAACCGGGTAGAACTCTTCACAGGGTTACTTAAAATCGAGATAACATGATTGTCCGAGTCGTCTAGGCGACACATGCATTTAACTTTCTTAAAAGGGCTTGACAGGTAGGTACCCCCAAGTTAACAAACAGCTGGCTGGCACTGTGCCATCTTGGTACCCTCAGCAGCAACCGTGAAGCATCGTTGAATGCAACATTATAAAACCAACCAGGATTTATTAATGGGTGTCTTTCAATAGAGTGTGTAGGTATGAAGTTGTGCATTCATAAGGATTTTTTCATACTCTTGCAACCTGTCAAACGTCATTTGCGGCAATTAATTGGTCAAATATGAATAAAATGACAATAAAATCAAATGAATGGAGTTGAGAGATTGTAACTCCAGACGTTGCTGATATTCTGTTGATTAGCTCTTTATCAATCAAGAGCAATCAAACGGCAATAATGCCATAAAACCATTTAAGGCACGTGATCACACTAAATTAAATATGCAAAATCGGTAATGTTTTAAATTGTTTCCGATTGTTTTAATTGAAATACTTTATAACTTTATTGAATTCTGGTTACTTTGTCCGCATGTGTGTTTTTATGTATGAGTGACTGGAATATGTGTGAAGTGCAATTCATGTGTGTTTGTTTGTATGATTCATTAAATAATTTAGTGTTTACTTTTCTTATGTTTAATGAATAAAGGTTCCTTTTTAAGTACTGGGTTATATCTGGTGTGGATAAGTGAGTCATAATTACATAATGTGTTTACTTTCCAACTATATTATACATATTGTGCAATTCTCCAGAAATGTGTTTTCACTATGAAGTTTAGTGAGGTTTTGAAATCCTGTCGAGCAGCATCGATGAATGGAAGAGAAAAGAAACAAGCTTCAATAATTAACAAGAAGCAGAACTCAACGAGTAGAGTCCACACACTAATATCGAAAGTTATCTTCATAACTACATGACCTCAAGATATCTGCAGATTAGGCTCGCAACACACAGTGCGTCAAAGGTTAAGAACGCAAAGAAGAAAACATCTTCATGCACAAACCAAAGGGCTCGTTGTGCAACATATTTTTTCATAATGAAAAAAATGAAGTTAGCACAAAAATGTAATGTGATGCTGGAGTACTGCAGATGTGAAACCCAGATGTTTAGTTGCTGACGTATTTCACGATTGATTTTGTTGACAGGAAGCAGTGCGCTGTGGGATCCACAGAACGGTCCACGCAGGAGAGGTGGGCCCGCCGTCTGTGGTGAAGGAGGTGAGCGAGCAACAATAACACGAGACATTACTGAACTCCATGTCTAACGAGAACTTAAGTGTCTCTGCAATCAAGCAAAACAATGAAGTCATGGACACAATGGAAATCAGTTAAGCGGCTATTGGAGGCAGGGATCCAAAAGAAACAAGAAGCTGGTCAGTTGAAGATTTAGTGTGTCTGGAAAATACATTGCACTGGTCACCAAAGGGACACAAACACAATTCAAATGTGGATGCATGAGATTGGAAGCTGGTGCGTCTCGGCCTTAGTGTAAAACTACAGTATGTCTCACTCCCATAATAAGTAGCCACTTTCTAAGAAAGCCATTCCTCGTAGTGACAGGTCAGATGTGCCACAGCAGTTGCTTCTAGAAATAGCCTGCAGATTCTGCTGACATTAACAAGAAGGAGGGATTTCTTTCTTTGTGGATCATAACCTTTTGCCTCCTAACCCCTGTCCTGATATTTTTAGGCTGTAGAAGTGCTGAAAGCTGAACGTGTTGGACACGGTTACAGAACCCTGGAAGACAAAGTTTTGTACAAGAACCTGCTGGCTCAGAACATGCACTTCGAGGTGAGGAAATGTCCAGAATAAATACAGTTTTCATCATATCTGCATTACCAACAAAAATGAGCCTGTTATTGCCCTGCCTATCGTTAACCGTGGATAATTTGTATCATTATCAGAAGATTTTTTTTATCATGTACTTACAACTATATACTGGTATGGAAAACAGTGATATACTGACCTCTAGTGGAGCCTCCACTGTCATAGCTGACGGAAAAACAACAGCAGCAAATTAATGGGAATGCAAATGATTATTAGAATCTTCCAATAGTCACATGCATGTACACACCAGGGCAAACAGTGAAAATTAGACCCTACTTTAATCCCACTTAGTATTAAGTGGCAGCTATTATATACACAACACCTGGGGAGCATTGAAATCTGCCCACCTTTAGATCAATTACTATAACATTATTATGATGAATTGGAAATGGGGGACCCTGATGTAAACAAGACGAAAGTCTTTCTCTGGTCTGCATCCCCTTAACAATTGTATGTTTTGAGCTGTACTGTACTGTACCCAATATACAAGCTGTTAATAAACTTTTCAATCAATCAAGGGTTTGGGGCGGTGCCCACAAGCCGAGTCTCCGTTGATTGGTCCTTTACGGGACTTGAATCGCGACCCTCTGCTTTCCAAAGCAAGTCCTTACAGACTGAGCCCCGTTATGTTACTCAGTGCTTCCTGTGCTGCTCCCATTGCAGGTGTGTCCTATTTCCAGTAAGCTGACAGGTGCCTGCGACCCAGACTTCACCAAGCATCCTGCCATCACGTGAGCTGTCTTTATTTTAAATGGCAGTCTGGTAAATATATCTTGCATTAAAGCAGTATTTAATTTAATTGGATGTAATGGTTTCCTTTCTTCAGGTTCAGGAAGGACAAAGCTAATTACTCCCTGAATACAGACGACCCTCTGATCTTTAACTCAACCCTGCACCTCGACTACAGCACAGCGCACAAATACATGGGCTTCACCGAGGAGGAATTCAAACGACTGGTGAGATCAAATGCATGAATAATGACCGCAGGATGAAGGCATTTGAATATGGGTTGAAATGAAAGCATGGGGTGTAGACGTCCTCTGAATGCTAATGCCTTTCTCTGTTGCTAATTAACTCAGGAACGAAAAAAGTGTTCCAAAGCCTCAGATTAATAATTTAATATCAATGTATTTTGAAGAATTGTGCTTCACATACAGACTCACTTAGGTTTGCCTA
Organism: Gymnodraco acuticeps; assembly: GCF_902827175.1. Taxonomy (NCBI): domain Eukaryota; kingdom Metazoa; phylum Chordata; class Actinopteri; order Perciformes; family Bathydraconidae; genus Gymnodraco; species Gymnodraco acuticeps. The sequence goes on from NW_022992085.1 coordinate 878,231, forward strand.
TGGATTGACGCTGAAATTATATATTAGAAAACACTCCAATTTCATTTCCTGCCAAGAATTAGATGAACAGTTTGATACCACTCATATACAGTATGAAGTACAGATGTGAATCTACTGCAAGAGGAGGGTTAGTGAACCGAGGAGGAAACTATCCCATCCCTGTCCAAATGTAATGAAATCTGCCCACCTTTAGATCAATTACTATAACATTATAATCTGGTTTTATGTATTGAAACTGTAAAATGTGGTTTGTAGGTGGTTAATATGTCGATTAGCAGGCCTACGTGTCAAGTACCCCTCTAGTTTTGGTTTTATCACATGTAGGGCAGCCTCTAAAAGCCATATAAATTATAACTGGAATAAAAGAGGAAGTCTGGTGAAAAGTAGAGTCCACAGAGGATGGAAAAAACAGAGGACTTTCAACCAGGAGGCCCTTGTTTGTGTACAGAACTAAACCAATGTACCTTTAAGAAACACATTTAATTTACGTCATTAAGTATCCTACTTAACTTACATATGTAACTTTAGTTTAGTATGCTAACAAACATACTTATTTTAACCCAAACCATCTTTTTCTAAATCTAGCCAAGAAGTTCTGCATAAATTCACAGTCAGTCATCAGAGTACCCTGCACATTAAAAAGAAACAGCAGGAGGTCCTCACAAAGTGTTCATATGCTGACAGTTGAGAGAGTGTGTTGAATTGTAATCACTTTGTTCAGCCTATACATCGTCTCGGTTTAGTCCCTTTTCCTTTGTCCCTAAGAAAAGCGATTGCATCTTACATAAAGACACTTTTCCAAGTTGGAAGTCCTGCATTTGGATGTTTGGTTCATTACAAAATGAGCCTGTACAAGCTTAGCTTACAAGGTTTAGCAGCTATTACATCGAGGGGTTTTCCGTGAATTCTAAGAAGGGAGTAACACACTGCGAGTCATAGCAGATTCGTATTTGCTGTTTGGATGTACTGAATGCCTCTTGTTGGCAGATGTAGTTATCGTTGTACTACAGGTTTAGATTTGGCTGGCTAAGCTAAATGGCTACAGGCACAGAGATGAGTGACATCAAAATATTAACCTATTTGCTTCCTTGTGTGTTGTAGAACATCAGTTCTGCTCAGTCGAGCTTCCTGCCTGAGGAGGAGAAGAAGGATCTCGTCCAGAGACTGCACGAGGCCTACGGGATGATAAAGTCGAAGAAAAAAAAAGATCTGAGCACTGAAGATATCCCATGGTGTCAGGTCAAGAGATAAAGGGTTCAGAGCGATGTGTCCCTGGGTTAGGTCACGTTTCCTCCTTCTTCTCCTGACCTGACACCATGGGATATCTTCATTTGTTATATCACAAATACTGTATATCATATGCCTTCACATCACATATTTGTTCATCACCAGCTTGTGTTTTGTCAGTATTCTACCATCTAAGTACTTATATATACATTTTTATACTTTAGTTTACATGACACTTTCTACAGGATGTCATGGTGCTCTGCAAAGTTAAGAATAATACGGGTGCTTTGTGTTTTTGTTTATATGAAAACATTGTTCATCTTGTGTTTACAACCTGTTGTTATAAAGAGAATCAGGGAAGCTTTTTAATGCACAACTACTTAAGTTTTTAACATTTTGTCAGCACGTAAGTGAGGGATAAGGTTGGTAATTTGACGTTAAAGGAGGATAATAGAGGAATGTAACACTTATGGTTTACTGTGAATATCCATTGTTTGGTTAAAGGGAGCAGTAAGGAAATCATTTTTGCCCTTCACACCATAAATAGCTCAATACCAAAAGTGAAGTCTTACATTTGAACACTAGGGGGCGCACTACGGTCACCTATCTGGACAAACCAGTGTCCTAGTGTGGTTTAGCATATCATAATTACTCATTTATTTTTGATGTATATGGTTATTTAAAATCTCTTTTTCATTTCACTTATTAAAAAAAGCACTTCCATTTATAAAACACATGTATGACATGTATGGAAAGCATATTTGAATATAATAAAAAAGGTGTTAAGATGTTCCTGCATGTCGGTCTGTTAGTTTATTCAAATATATTTTTAGGTCCGTCCTATGTAAGTTTATTCACTATAAAAAAAGTCACTTTGGTACAGAGGTTTTTAACCACGGTTAAGAGAGCTCAAGCCTGACACTAAGATATTTGTAATAAAATATATTTATCTTTACAGCTCCTTTAACCTCTGTTCTTCATAGACAAAGAGATTAATGGGAGCATTGGGATGCTAGTCCGAAATATGTAAACACTTCCTGTCTGCGGCTGCGTTTGTGTACACGAAGGCTGCATACAATAATATTTATGGCTCTGGAACGGATCATTCTAACGCTAGGGTGCGAAATATGGTCACCTAGCTGTTCAAACCAGGGTCTTAATGTGGTTTAGCAGCATATGTGTGCGTGTGGCGCAGTGAGTTAGTGCGCTGATCTTCGAATCAGAGGATAGCAAGTTTGAGTCCCACTGCAGCCAGCATGTTGTTCTGTCGCTGGGCAAGACACTTCACCCCAAATTTGATAAAAGCGTCAAGTGAAATGTAATATAATGTAATATCCTAATTACTCAGTTATTCTAATGTATATATTTATTTAAAATGTCACATATACAAAATAACTTTAATGTATGACTCACACTTATGGAAAGCATTTTTGAATATAATAAATAGGTGTCTGTTTTTATGCTGATAATGTTACTACAAATATCTCTAAGTAATTCCTCTAGGTTTCTTCACTATGACATAAAGGCACCGAGTCATTCATACTAAAAAAAGGGAATAAGTTGAAGCCTTTATTTAAACTTTATTATTTGCCCCTTTTGTTTGTTCACCATGTAAAGCGGCCCTGGGTCCCTTGAAAGGCGCTATACAAATGTAATCTATTATTATTATTATTATGCTACGAGATAATGCAATAAAAACAGATTTTTATCTCTACATCTCAATCCTCTGTTTCTTTACGTATAAAAGGAGATAAATGAGAACACTGCCTTCCTGCGGCCATGCTAATGTCCACAAAAGCTGCATTCAATCATATTTATGGCTTTGGAATGACTCAGCAAACTGAACTCATTAATCCTGTTGGACTGCGCCTTTGCAGCTCTCAGACCTGCAGCGTCCCACACTGCTTCGAGGGGAAAGCTACTCACGCTTGAAAGCATAAAACACAAAATGTTACAGTAATTCATAAGTATTTTATTCCACAAAGAAAATTGCTATCACAAAGTTATCACTGAACACTAAGCAATAAATATGAAGTCTGTACATGACAGTATAATGGCGACTATGTTTCGTTACTCAGAAAAAGAAAGGGACTTGCGATGTAATTGAACAAGAGGGTCACAAACACACACGCATACATAGAAAGAAAATGACAAACAGATGATTATGATTATCCATGACTCAGTTCCATACCGGGCTGGAACAACCTTTTTTTTAATTTTTTTTTATAAATGGATTCTGTTCAGCAACTCCACAGAGATAAATCCAAAGTTTCTGTGCTTTCTCGTCTCCTCCCCCGGGAATACAAATGACCAGCAGAGAATGAAGCAAAAGAGCAGCATCTCAATAGTCAGCTGTTTTTCTGCTCTGCTCCGCATGTTACAATCGGATCCAATGAGAACATTTGGGGCCGCTGGAGCTCCAAACAGGCTGGCAGTGAGCGAAGGTGTCCTCGTGTCCACATAGGACAACCAATATAAACTCTTTCTTTTCTCTCCCCACTTTCACTCGCTTCCTTCTTTACTTTTCAATTCCATGGCTCTGCCGCCCTTTTGGTCTCTGGCTGAGTTTAGGACGGGCCTCCCCCTCCCTGGGCGTCTTGGCTGGTGGAGCCCTCGGCCTCAGGGGCTGGGGAGGCCCCCGGGTCGCCTCCTGGAGGAAACAATATGCAACAAAACATCTGTCAAATATTATAGATAATATCGAGCTCAAGAGTGGTTTCGCATCGTTTGTATAGCCTGTAATAAATCTGATCCCAAGAGGAAAGAATAATGAGAATTCTGAGGAAGGAACTACAACTTCCTGTAGCTAAGTGTCAAGATTCAAAAGCTTTATTGTCAAATGCACAGCAGCTACAGTCTAGAGATGGCAATGTAACATCTTAAATCCCAGGCTCCTCCAACAATGCAACATACATAAATATAGAGACATAAAACAAATCTAAAAAACAATAAAATAGTTATCCTGCAAGACCGTGTGCAAGTAATGCAGATGAAGTCAACTTTATACATGTCAAAAATAAATACAATAAGCTTATGCTGCAGAGAATGTTGTAAGTGAACAAGTAAATGCATGCATGATATTTCCAAATGTGAGGTTTCCCACAAGAGTGACGTAAGATTGGGTAACATGTCAACATGTCTTTGACTGAAACAGGAAGTAAGCAAGAACAAAGAGGTAACACACACAATGGTCAGAGAGGCAACATCTGCGTCACGTTCAGACATGTTCCTGTGAACAGCTTGACACGCTGCTGAGATTAGAGGAAGAATCTGTCATTTTGCTGCCGCTACGACTCATTTATCACCGAGGCAACACCAGCCAGGTCTCACTGAGTCTACCAGCTGAGCAGCGCCACCTGTTTGGGTGTTTTGGAGCTTTGAGACACAGACAAAGCCGTCTAGTTTCTGTTGAAGGACACGTTTGACATGAACTCTGGGTAACTTTTTGACAAACTTCAAAACATGGCAAACAACTCAGCTTAATTTTCTCCAGATGTTTCCTGGAAGATTTTAACTTTGTGAGGACGTTTTATTGGAAAACTCAGCCATGAAAATGTACCAGTAACACAGTGCAGACTTTAGGCGAAGGACAACGACAAAGTCCTTCTTTATACATATATTTATATTTCCAACGAGTTACGGTAGCCTCTACACACCTTTTCCTTTTCCTCATAATAAATCCAATACATTGTTAGCGAATAATCAGCCAAGTTTTACTCCTTTTTCGTCATTTGGTGCCACTGGTCAGCAGCTGCAACACCTTGTTTAAACACCTTTTAGGTCATTTCTTATAGTTTGTGGTCATAAAGGTTCAAAGTGCAGCTTTTTTGTCATTACTCGATACAGGACTGCACAAGGAAATGCTGTCGTAGCCTTTTCAACTCTACACACACAGAAACAGATATTTAAATATTTAAATTGAAATGTTATAAAATGATCAGTTTCCCTTTACACCTGATCAATCATCAACTCTTCCTGTCAGACCATGACTTGTCTGACTGGTCTTAAATTACTTTTACAGCAACTAAAATGGCCATATACTAAATGTAAAAGCTAAATGAAGACCTTAGCTCTAGATATGTGTTTTGTGAACCCAGCACCAGGTCCTTGGTATGCATATATACACACATACTCTGCTTTCACACTGTGTGTTCATGTGTGTGTTGACTGACCTGCAGCCTTGAGGTCCATCCCTGCCAGGTCTTTGGTGAGTTCACTAGTGCTGGCCGCTCCTTTTCCCTTCCCTTCAATGTCGGGCACTGCGTTCCTGCGGCCTGTGCGATCACAGTTGATGAAGTCTGAGTACGACGTCTCCACGTCCATCATCTGTCCATGACCAGCGCTCTCATTACACCTGCCAAGAGGGAGGAGGTGGGATGTCAAGTGGCTGCGGAGGTGTAGCACATAAATCACCCCGCTGTCTCCCTTCAATAGTCTGCAGGACCCGTGGGAGGACGTATCACTGCGTCTGGTGAATTTCTACTTCAGCAGAATCAATCACAAAGTGCTTTTTAAAAAGGTTGACCAGTGCAGAGTGAGGACATGAGCAATTGAGCAGCAGGGGGAATACAAAAAAGGTGTTAACAACTCCTATTTCTGCACAGATTAATAGCACTCCACTAATAGAATGTCCTAATTACATCAGGAAAAACTAAAAAGCTGCATCGAATCTCCAACTCAGGCTCTCACTTGCCTAGTCATACCTCTCAACCAGAGTCCATTTGTCTGTCTAAAAGGTACTTACACAGCAAAGGGTTTAGAAAACAGAGAGAGCACTGATCAATATGGAGAGAGAGAGCTTGAAGCCATTAAAAGGACCAGCAGCGGTGTGGCCAGAAAGTGCCCCAGCTAAAAAGTAAGTAGAGCTCCGAATCCGCCATTCATTCTTCTTCTGTTTCCTGTTCTCAGTCCATATGTAACTGGGTCACGGATCCTGCCAACCACTACAACCCTATACAGCTGGAAACTCCTCAGAGAGAACAGGACAAAAAATAACACTGCCCCAGAAAAAAGAAAAGGAGTAGTTTGATGTAGTATGAAGTTGTCCTCTAATAAAGATAAACAAGTTGTCACAGCTGTTCTTCTCCTGCAGCTTTAGTCTGTGAACATCCCCCAGGGGCCCGCACACACTGTAGAGATCCCACGGCTCTGCATGGGCAGCATAACTGACTACATTACAGCGAGCCTGTAATAAAGCATGTAACACGACAGCTGAGCGGCTGAGCTACGGATCTTTCAGAAACACGAGGGGGGGAGTCTCGAAGGGAAACGAGAGAAAGAGTGAGGGAGGAATGAAAACGAGCTGGCAGACACTGGAGGCAACACGCTGACCCGGGGCCAGTTTGTTCCCAGAGGCTTTCACTTTCACAAAAAAAAAGCTCCCACAATTGTTTTCCGTCTCCTATGTACAGTAAGCGAACGCCATGCCAAACAGGAAGCAGCCCAGGGTCGTTCCCTCAGAGGTCACGAGCCACTCAGGGAAAAGAGAGACGCTACCTGGGAATTTGAAATTGTGCACAGAAGGGTACACTTTAAGCCCCTGGAGGTAAGAGTGGTACCTCAGGAAATGTCACTATGTTCTGGCATTTCCCTGAGAGCGTCTACTTTACACAATAAGGCGCTCTGTGTTCCCGGCTGCAGGCGGTGGTGAGATCCTCTCAGAGATTGTCTTCGAGATAGCCTCGCTGCACATTCATTAGCGAGCTAGATCACCGCGGGAGGCCGGCATCTTATAATTACATCTGCAACACTACCTTTCCCTCAACCTTTAGTTCAGACACCTGTGGCTTTTACTAACTAGCCAATTAGTGCGGCACAATGTGAGAAAATGACCTAATTGTGAATTTTCTGACCAATTTCACAATTGTGATCAATAAATCATGGTCTATGCCTGTGTTTGTGGTCTACAAAGTAAATAAAAAGATGACTTTACTGTCAAATTTCACAAGAAACCAACAAACTTATTCTATTTTTAGTTTACTTCACAAAAAAATTATTTAAAAAAAACACTGACAAAATATTTAAAGGGATCGTGGGGGGGGGGGGGGGGTACAAGAATCATGGCAATATGTCTGTCAGTATAAGTATGCTTAATTTGAGCAAATGTATTAAGATTTTCAATAGTGGTAAAATTGACGTTTCTAAATAAACCTGACATTTAACAATGCCATACTAATAACAGATGCCTAGTGGGCCAGTTGAATTGTTGTTTTAATGACACACACACACACACACACAATGTTTAGTTAACCAACATGTACCTGACTGTTGCTAAAAAAAAGAGTTTAATTTGGGTAAAAGCTTATTTACTTTCTTGCAGTGCTAGATGATAAGACGGACATCACTCACATATCTGTGCTTTGTATGAAGATATCGGCAGACATAGCGTAGCATAAAGACCTGAAAGAAAGGGTAACAGCTAGCCTAGCTCTGTCCAAAACCAGCAAAATGGTGAAAGCCAAGAAATACTCTAGCGCACAATATGTCATGTTTACACTTCAGTGTTTGTACAGATAAAACAAACCACCTGTAACTTGTTAAGTAGTGCGCTTCAGAAGTGTAAGCTGATTGTGTTTGTGATGGCTAGCCTAGCTGTTTCCGGTGTTAACGCTAAGTTAGCCAGCTAGCAACTATCCCCTCATCCCACGCTGCAATTATTTTAGAAATATGTTGTTTCCATCTAACAGCAGGCTTTAAACTTACAAAATAAAATAAATGAACCATAGTTTTTGGATAAAAGCCTGTGCTGAACATGTTGTCCTAAGCTTAATGTTTAGTCTTGAACTACTTAGCCTATGGTGACTGCATTTTAATTTGTCAGCTGAATGAACACAACTTCATCTGTTTCCAGCAACTTTAAATGCATTTTCAAATCAAAGCTTTGATATCAAAACAACCAGCCAGCACTACTAGCAACATGTTCTACATCAACTGAAACACTAATCAAACTAACAACCAGCACTGACTGTGTATCAAGTGCAGAAACGCATCTGTGTTTGCCTTCTACTCCATCAGCCCAGTTGTTATGTGGCTTATGGGATCTACCTCTAATTGCTATTTCTTTGTTCAATTAGTTAGCTTGCCTGCACATGAGGATCATTAATACGTTTCCATGGAGGAAAGACTATGAGGATGTTCTGTCTCAGCTCACGTGTTTACACTCTCGTGTCTCTGGGCTCAGCTGTGGTGGAAACAGATTTATGGCGTTTTAAAATCACTTGATCCACACAGCGCACAGTGATGATGAACTTGCTTTTGTAGCGCTTACTGACTGAAGCAGGTTTCTGTTGTTGTTGTTCACCTGCTGTGATTTGTATTATGCAGATGAACATGTAAAGTGACTGGGAGGCAGACAATCTGTAAAACACACTGATGACTGAACGCATCTCTTGTTCAATGATGCGAATAAAAGAAAAAACAAGCACTCCATCTCGGGTTGCAACAGGCAAAGGAACTATTGTTTTTATAAACGTATTACATTTATGTGCTTGGTCTTTACAGTAAATGTCAGGAAACAGTGAAAAAAGTCTAGATATGTTTCAGAGTCCAATGGGAAAGTAGTTGTTTTGTCCAAAAACTAGAACACATTAAAACGGAGAACAGCAATAAAAGGTCACATTTTAGACATAAAGCCGGCTAATGTTGGGGAATGTCGCCTGAGAAATGTCTCAAACAATGAACAAGATGTGTTGCTGCTTCAACCCGACGTGTTTCTTTATGGATGACTGAGTGTACACATACAGTATGTCTTCTTAAAGGCGTGGAATATAATTGACCTATGATTCAAGCCTTGCATCATTCACAACACATCACAGAAATTATGACTTACACGGCTCTCTGCGTGCGTGCCCTCGTTAAATAAAAAGGGTTCCTTTATGTGGAAAAGGCCAGGGTGTGTGTACAGAGGGAAACTCAACACAGCTCGTAACTCTACCATGAGACAAATGTCACAGGTGTTAATTTTCAGCCAAGACAATAACAACACAATCCTCAAAGGGAAATGTGTGCAGCTTGGGTCATGAGCTGAACTCGCTTTGCACTTCCACCTCTTAATGAGGCACTATTATTTTTTTTGGGGGGGGGTAATTTTTTTGTAGTGTGTTATATAGGTTTATGTGCATGTTAATGGTCTGCAAAGACTAAAATCCCAAAGTCCCCCCCTGCTTGAAACGCCTCCGTTGGACTCCTTTGTTGACTTCCGTAAGAAAATGACATCATTATGCAACTCTCTCTCATCTATTGGCTGCAGCTCAAACACATTGCACGTGAAAGGCTAAGGGGTGGGACATCTCTAAACGGTTGATCAATCACATCAGAGCAGGCCAGCTAACCAATCAGAGCAGACTGGGATCTGGTTTCAGACAGAGGGTGAAAAGAGGTGCTGCAGCCAGGGGCGGCCCTCGGCATAGGCAGTATAGGCGAATGCTAAGGGCGCATCAACCCATAGGGGGCGCCGAAAATTGGGGGGGGAAAAAAAGTTAGAAATTTAAAAAAAAATGTTTTTATTTAACAACACAATTTCCCGATTTTGGATCAACAAAGTACATCTTATTAATTTATACTAACAGAACTATGCCTATATTGCGTACAGCACCCCCCCCCCCCCCCCCCCCCAAAATCAAGTTGAACTGCCCCAGCCCCAGTAAAAACCAGAGGTTTATGTGAAATTGTTCTTTTTAAAAAAAAATAATGGTAGTGTGAAATTATAGGTTTTAATTTTATATTTGTGTTCATTTAAAATAAATCAAACTCCCAAAAAACTTACACAGCTTCTGTGTGCTTTTATTAACATTGGAATTTACTGTGTAAGCGGCCGCGGGGGGGAGAGCTTTAGCTCAAATCTTGCCTAGGGCAGCAAATTGGTCAGGGCCGGCCCTGGCTGCAGCATTCAACATTTTGAACATTAAAACAGCAAACATCACAGTAGAGGACAAAAAAAAAAGATATGAACCTGAAAATGGGCAGAATATAATATTTCCTCTTTAAAGTGTGGATAATTTCCAATGTGGGAATATCCTCTATGCAAAGGTTGATTCAGGAACTGATTTCAAAGATTCTCTATACTGAGAGAAAGGAGCTGCATTATGGAGACACAAAGCACTACACCTTCATCTGCACAACAGCTGCACACTGAGATTTCCTTCATGACGGGTTTAAACATGAACGTGTCACACTGGGCGAGGTGACATGTAACAGGAGAGGTTTCAGCATGTAGATATTGGGAACAAAGGCCTTCGAGCTCTCCGGGGGAATATGAGTCAGCACACACACTTACACTGGGCCCATTAGAGAGGCCGGATCACTGCCATCCCAGCGGAGCCTTTACAGCACGATACGTGTGTAATAAACTCACATTATCTGCCATAACCCACACTGCTTCTCTGCTGATTTCCACGTCCATTAGAGGCATCTAAGCGCCAACTAACTCTGCATTTACTGAAAAGGCAAAGAGCTTCCGTGATTCTTGAAGGCAAGGCAATTTTATTTATATAGCACTTTTCAGCACGTGGCGATTCAAAGTGCTTTACAGATTAAAAGCAAAAGACATTTAAGAACAAATACAGCATATATACATTATTAAAAAGGCATTTAAAAACAGGCATAAAAAGCAAAGATAATGAAATAAAATAAATAACCACAGCAGGTACAGAATACATGACTAAAAAAGGCATACTGTAGTGTGAGTATGGGCAGCTCAATTAAAAGCAGTGGCAAATAGGTGCGTTTTTAATCTGGATTTAAAAATAGGAAGTGTTTCGGCGGACGTGCACGATTTGGGCAGTTTGTTCCAAATTGTTGAGGCATAATAACTAAAAGCTGATTTTCCATGTTTAGTTGTTATTCTTGGAACAGAGAGCAGACCCGACCCAGAAGACCTGAGACTCCTGGATGCTTCATAGTGATGGAGGAGGTCATCTATATACCTCGGTCCTAAGCCATTTAGTGATTTAAAAACTAGCAGTAGTATTTTAAAATCAATTCTTTGGAAGCCAGTGTCAAGACTTCAGAACCGGAGTGATGTGAAGCATCTTAACTTTTCCTATGGCCATATTTAACCCTACATAAGTAATGAACTAATGTTAAGATAATGTGATAAAGTAAACGAAAATAATAGAAGGTAAAAACTAATTTTTGACGAATCAGTATCCTTTTCCTTGATTTATCATTTGGTTTATAAAGTGTATCCAAATGATAAATAAATAATCATTTTAGTTATTTTTGCAGCAAGAATATCTTAAATTATCTTTAAAATGTGAGGATTTAATGGTATTGTTTGTCATACATGATAATAAACGTATTTTCTTGGATTGTTTTACTGTTCGTCCAGACATTTGAAGATGGCACTTTAAACTTCAGACATGCATTTTTCCGAAATCGAAAAAAATACATTTTGCACATGAATCGCCTATTTACAGCTGTTTGAGTACAGATTAACAGAGACCATAGTGATGTCTTCAAACATCTTTTTTTAAACCAAAATGCGAATATATTAATGGTTCAGACTGTTTTTTGGAAAAACTAGACGTTTGAAGATGTCACTTAAAACATCGATTTTATCAATAAATCAGGAACATACGCTGGATAGTCATCGCCTATTATTAGTTGTAAAACAATGTCTATAACATATTTCCAAAGGCCCAGGTGATGTCTGCAAATGTCTTGTTTTGTCCAAAATGCTAATATATTTAGTTTAAAATGGTACAACACAGAGAAAAGCATCAAATCAATACATCTGAGAAGCTGTAGAAGAAGAATATGACTTAACGCAATTAACTGACTGTTAAAATGGTTGCTGATTCATTTTCTGACACTCTACTCATCAAATTAACCATTTAGTAGGGCTGCTCGATTATGGCAAAAATCATAATCTCGATTATTTGGGTCAATAATTGATATCACGATTATTAAAAACGATTATCCATTTACTTTGAAAACATCCATTTATTGAAAAAAAAATGTTAACGGTTGATTACCCTGAACTTTAAAGGGCCCATGTCATGCTTTTCCGGTTATTACCCGTCCCCTTGTGTGTTATGAAGGTTTTTATGCATGTAAACGGTCTGCAGAGTCAAAACCCTCAAAGTACACCCTGTAGCGAGTAAAACTCTAACACAGAAAATACCTCCCCAAAACGCCTCGTTGAAGATACGTCATTGTCCATTGTTTACTTCCTGGGTATTGTGACGTAGGAATGGCCAGTAGCCGCGCCCAGAGCTATGACGCGATACGGTCATGCGTTACCCGGAACCAAATGGACCAATCCGTGGAGCCGTTACGTTACGTCCGCGGAGCCGTTACGTTAAGCCCCCGCTGATTGGTCCAAATTGACCAATCCACGGACTTCCTCACACACACACACACTCAGTGCAGGCAGCTCTGCTGATTTCTCCCTGGCTGCAGGCTGATAACAGACAGTTGGCAGACCCATTCTCACAGCGTTTATCAACCTTTTTCTTACTCAATATCAAGCCACACTTATTGTTTTTACTTCGGCTGTGAGTTTGTGTGTGCTCAGGATGAGTTTGGCTGTGTTTCGATGTGTATCGCTAAACAAGGAAACCACACCTCCACGGAGCTTAGCGCGATTCACAAGGTCCCGACCAATCAGAGCACACTGTGCTCACAGGGAGGGTGGGGCTGGAGCTATTGGAGCTACAACGAGCCGTTAAAGGCAGAGAGTGAAATTCAGTGAATACACGTAGTTTACAGAGATGCTGTATTATTACATTACATTACATTTAGCTGACGCTTTTATCCAAAGCGACTTACAATAAGTACATTCGACCAGGAAGACACAACCTTGAAGAAAACAGAATCATATAAGTACATCAGGTTTCATAGAGCCAAACATTTCAAGTGCTACTCAACTGGCTTTAGGTAAGCCAGTCCTTTATTAGTATAAAAGTGCTTCGTTAATAGTTCTAACGCTCGAAGTGGAGTCGAAAGAGATGAGTTTTCAGTTTGCGCCGGAAGATGTGCAAGCTATCTGCCGTCCTGATGTCAATGGGGAGCTCATTCCACCATCTTGGAGCCAGGACAGCAAACCCACGTGTTTTCGCCGATGGGAACTTGGGTCCCCCTCGCAGCGAGGGCGCAACGAGTCGTTTGGCTGATGCAGAGCGTAGTGCACGCGCTGGGGTGTACGGTTTAACCATCTCCTGGATGTAGGAAGGGCCAGATCCATTCGCAGCATGGTAAGCAAGTACCAGTGTCTTGAAGTGGATTCTAGCAGTTACCGGAAGCCAGTGGAGGGAGCGGAGGAGCGGAGTGGTGTGGGAGAATTTAGGAAGGTTGAAGACCAGACGAGCCGCTGCATTCTGGATGAGCTGCAGAGGTCGGATGGCACATGCAGGTAGACCAGCCAGGAGGGAGTTGCAGTAGTCTAGGCGTGAGATGACGCGAGCCTGGACCAGAACCTGAGTCGCTTTCTGAGTCAGCTGGGGACGTATCTTCCTGATGTTGTAAAGCGTGTATCTGCAGCAACGGGTTGTAGCAGCGATGTTTGCAGTGAAGGACAGGTTGTTATCTAGGGTCACACCCAGATTCCTTGCAGTCTGAGTCGGGGAAACAACTGAGGTGCCGATGTTGATTGTTAGGTCAAGAGTGGGACAATCTTTTCCCGGGAGGAAGAGCAGCTCAGTCTTGTCAAGGTTGAGCTTGAGGTGGTGAGCAGACATCCACTGAGAGATGTCAGCTAGACAAGCAGAGATGCGTGCAACGACCTGGGTCTCTGAGTGGGGAAAGGACAGAATTAAATTGGGTGTCATCAGCGTAGCAGTGGTAAGAAAAACCATGCGGGCTAATGACTGATCCGAGCGAGTTTGTGTACACGGAGAAGAGGAGGGGACCAAGAACAGAGCCCTGAGGGACCCCCGTAGTTAATTGACAAGGGTCGGACTCAGACCCTCTCCAAGTCACCCTGTAGGTACGGTCTTTCAGGTATGAGGTGAGGAGGGAAAGTGCAGAGCCTGAAACTCCAAGTTTTTTGGAGAGTGCGAAGGAGGATCTGATGATTCACCGTGTCGAATGCGGCAGACAGGTCCAATAGGATGATGACAGAGGAGAGGGATGCAGTTTTGGCAGTGTGCAGTTCCTCCGTGACAGCAATGAGAGCAGTTTCTGTGGAGTGACCTGCCTTGAAACCAGACTGGTGCGGATCCAGAAGGTTGTTCTGATGGAGATAACAGGAGAGTTGTTTAAAGACAGCGCGTTCAAGTGATTTAGACAGGAACGGGAGGAGAGAGACAGGCCTGTAGTTTATAACATCAGACGGGTTGAGAGTGGGTTTCTTTAGGAGAGGGTTTACTCTTGCCTCCTTGAGACTGTTTGGAAAGTGACCAGAAGTTAGAGAAGTGTTGATGAAATGGGTGAGAAACGGTAGAATATCAGGAGCGATAGTCTGAAGGAGGTTTGAAGGGATAGGGTCCAGAGGACAGGTGGTAGGGCGGGCAGAGGTAATGAGGGTAAGAACCTCACTTGGAGAGAGAGGGGAAAAGGAGGTAAGTGTGTTAGTGGAAGGAGGGTCTGGTGACCCAGCGGTGAGTAAAGGTGAGTCAGAAAAAGAAGAGCGAATATCATCAACCTTTTTTTCAAAGTGGGTAACAAAGTCGCTTGACAGAAGTGAGGAGGGGGGAGGAGCTTTTGGAGGGTCCAAGAGGGTGGAGAAGATGGAAAATAGTTTTTTAGGATTGGAATAGGAAGATTGGATCTTATCTTGAAAGAAAGTGCTTTTTGCCTGAGAGATTGAAGCAGAGAAAGAGGAGAGGAGAGCTTGATAGGTTAGGAGGTCGTCACGGTGTTTGGATTTCCACCATTTCCGCTCTGCTGCCCTAAGGACGGTTCTATTAGCACGCAGTGCATCATTTAGCCAGGGAGCAGGAGGGGACTGACGAGCCTGCCGAGATGTGAGAGGACAGAGCGAGTCCAGAGTGGATGAGAGAGTAGAGAGGAGAGTTTCTGCAGCAGAGTTTGGAGGCAGGAGATGGAACGAATCAGAGGAAGGGAGGGCTGAGAGCACCGACGAAGCAAAGGTAGAGGGGGAGAGGGAGAGGGAGCGAAGGTTACGGCGGACAAGTGCAGGATGGGAAGAGATGAGTTTGTTATGTTTGGAAAGGGATAGAGAGAATGAAATGAAGAAGTGATCGGATGTGTGGAGCGGGTTTACAGAGAGGTTAGAAGTAGAGCAGTTCCTTGAGAATATGAGATCAAGGACATTGCCAGCTTTATGAGTCGGTGGGGGCGGAGACAGTGAGAAAGCCAAGGCGGTTAACAGAGATGTTAGTTTGTCTATCTTCCCCGTCTGGAGGTTGAAGTCTCCGAGAAGTACAGCGGGAGGGCCAGTTTCAGGGATGAGTGAGAGGAGATTATCTAATTCCTCCAAGAAGTCCCCCAAGGCGCCTGGTGGACGGTAGAGAACAACAATGGTTAACTGTATAGGATGGGTTACTGTGACGGCATGGAATTCAAAGGTGGAAGGAGTGAAGTTAGGTAGCTTGAAGAGGGAAAAGCTCCATTTGGGAGAGAGCAGGAGACCAGTGCCACCTCCTCTGCCAGTGGGTCTGGGTGTATGGGAGAAGGAATATGCTGTAGAGAGAGCTGCTGGGGTGGATGTGTTGGATGGAGTAATCCAGGTCTCAGTGAGAGCAAGGAAATCCAGAGACTGCAGGGAGGCGTAGCCAGAGATGAAGTCAGCCTTGGGAACAGCTGACTGGCAATTCCACAGGCCACCAGAAACTAGATGTTGGATCTCAGTGGAGCACGTGGGATAGACGAGAGCAGGCCGGTTATATCGATTAGGAGATACACGGGGCCAGTGATAATTGCGAGAAGACACATGAACAGGAATGGAGAAAATACACATGATTATAGCATGAGGGGCTAGAAAACTAAAGAAAAGAGAAATAAGACACCAGCTCAAAGAGAGTAGGATTTGCCTCCTCTTTGCCTCCCTCGTGACTCCCGCAGGACTCCAATGTCTGTCAGTCTTACTCCCGCAGGACTCCCATGTCTTTGTCAGTCTTCGGCTGTCTGACGCTGAAGCTGACGCTCCAGGAAAGACCTACCCAAAATGGACGCCTGATTGCTCAGTTCACACAGCTGTAGGGCCACGGCCCTCTAATTAGTTAACTATCTACAGCTGATGGGCGACAATAGACTGGCCCTGCCTATATTAATGCAGGCTTGAGTGCTGAGACCTGTAAAGCAGGTTTCGCCTGAGCAGATCTGAGATTTAAAATCTCTCAAACGCGATTTAGCCGTTAAAGCTACAATAACAATTTATACAGAGTCGAATAAATGAAACAGAGAAGTCTAATTAAACAAGAATATAACTTACAGTGGTTGCTGTGTCAATAGGTAATGTCGTCACCGGGTCCAGATGCACACTGAGTTCATCAGATTTTAAATGCGGTATTTAAATGCTTTTTAAGGTACAAAATGACTGAGTCACGCGGTTGTACTTCACGCTATCAATAGACTGGCCGTGCCTATATTAATGCAGGCTTGAGTGCTGAGACCTGTAAAGCAGGTTTCGCCTGAGCAGATCTGAGATTTAAAATCTCTTAAACGCGATTTAGCCGTTTACGCTACAATAACAATGTATACAGAGTCGAATAAATGAAACAGAGAAGTCTAATTAAACAAGAATATAACTTGCAGTGGTTGCTGTATGAGAAACCAATGTGAGTTTGGAAAATTGCACAATATAAATCTCTTCTAGTAGACCTCAACAATGGAATTATGATCAGTGGAAATGGCCATGACAGGACCTTTAAGTATAATTCAACTGAAAAACTAAACAAAATAATAAAATAAATAATAGTTTTATTTCGATTATGTTGTTTTCATAATCGTTGCAAGCCAAAATCGTAATTGCGATTAAAATACGATTAATTGAGCAGCCCTACCATTTAGGTTCCAATAAAATCCCATAACACTCCTACTTCTGAATGAAGGACGTCTTCATCTGAGTAAGAAACCAATACTCAACAATTCTCGTGGTCAAGCAATGCATCAAAACATGAATCAAGATCCCAACAAACGGTCTTATCTTACCAAAGTAATGATCTGCTCTTGAGTCCCTGCGCGCAGACCCTAACTGCTTCAGACGACTCATCCGAATCCACCCACCCTCCAGTGCTAAGTGTTACCCAGCGTGGAGCACCATGTCGCTGGATCTTTGCCCTCCTGCTCGCTGCCCTGACAAATGTGGTGTGGGCTCTGCCGATTCACACGATGTCAGCAGCTGCTCTGTTGACAACAAGCCCACTTCAAAACACAAGGGAGCTGTATTTCCTCATCGGGGTTAGCATTGTTGTTCCTCTCTCCGGTCCTCCTCTCATAAATAAATAAAAAGCCCTGTCCATTCAACTCTGGTGTATACACCTTATTTCCTTCCTCTTCTTATAGGAAGCTTGTGTGTGACGTCCTTATATCCCCTGCAGAAGTGAATATTGCAGCTTTTCAGCAAGCTTTCTGTGCTGGGGAACACACACACATCTCTCCCACAAAACAGAAGCTTACTTTAGAGTTTCAATCTTTCCTGGGGAACACACACACACACATCTCTCCCACAAAACAAAAGCTACTTTAGAGTTTCAATCTTACTGTTTAGGTCGCAGCAGAAGTCTCCATCTCCTCTGTCAGACATGCTGAGTCATCACGGATAACGCTGGATGCTCCATGCAATTTTCTATCACCTCCCCGAGCAGAGTTACGGAGAGTGATCGCTGCCACTCTCGCATAATTGGCAACCTAAATGAGTGCACTGAGCTCCTGCGCCTGAAGGCATTATGAATCAGTCAACGAACAGGAGATAAGAAGCCTGACCGAGGCTATTAGCATCAGCCGCCGTGTGGAAAAGTCTTTAGTGAACTGATGAATAAAACAAAAAGGCCCGGGTGAAGCCCGCTTCTTCAGAAAAAGCTACCGACAAATCAAAAATCAATCTATCCGGGACAGATGATCTGTGCGGGCGTCGGAGCCCTCTGGAGATCAATTCCCTGCATTGCTTTGGGAGATCAGTGAGGCAGAAAGAAATGCGCATGAATGGCTTCCACCATTTCATAAACAACACACACTCTCTGATGTTAATTATAGATCGTTTTGTTTATTCTCCGTTATTCAATTTGTTTTTTAGTTTGTAAAATGTCAGAGGAATGATTTTCCCTAAGCCCACGGTGGAGTCAAATTAAATTACCAACATATCAAACCACAGAGTTTTTGCATGAAAAAAGGTTGAAACTGTTTCTCCTGATAAGTTGCATTGCATATTCTCTGTTGGTAAATGGTAAATGGTAAATGGACTGTACTTATATAGCGCTTTATCCAGTCTTTAAGACCCCTCAAAGCGCTTTACATACTACATGTCGTTCACCCATTCATACAGAGCAGTGTATGTTAGGACATGCACTAACATGCATACACATTCACACACCGTTGGCCATGCCATCGGGAGCAACTCAGGGTTAAGTATCTTGCCCAAGGATACATCGACATGTTGACTGCATGGGCTGGGATCGAACCCACAACCTTCTGGTTGAAAGACGACCATACTCCCTCGCAGCCACAGTCGCAGTTGGTGATCGCCTAATTGTTTTATAAAGTTATAAAATTGGTAAAAAAATATGTAATTTATGAAGAAAGTACATTTAATATATTGAACAATGTAACAAAGTATTTTCAAATATATAATGAAGGACAAACAATTTTTTTTGTAAATTAATAATGTCTACTGCCTTCTACTTCTTATATTACTACACTTTACAAAAGCAGTATGAAGGACGACATATAATATCAGAACAATTGATCATGAAGATAACGGATGCAACTACCAATTGCCTACAAATTATTTTCTCAATTAGTCGATTTATCCACAGAATATCTTCAGAAAATCTAGATAAGAACAAAGTCAGCCATTGTATCGCTTTATTTCATATGTCAGGTCGAACTAGCTGTCAGATGAAGCTCATATTTTTACTCCATACCTTAAAATAATGCTTCAGTCATTATTATTTGTAAAGGTTGCAAGAGATGTACAATGTTTCACTCTTATTCTCCTAAATTAAGCAAATATATACCTAAAAAGTGTTTATTGTTACGTTGATAACTTAAAGTTATGATCTTTGGTTTAATGGTTGTGCACATTATTAATAATAAATCCAGCATGAGAATCTTTAATATGTTAATAAATGTTATTGAGTTAGATGTTGCTGATTTGAGGGACATTTAGCCCAATTGTAGAGTTACTACTCCATTGTGCAACATTATGAAAGTCGTTCCATTTCTGTGGTCACTGAGTAAAAGGTTCATAAGTGTCGGTG
Organism: Gymnodraco acuticeps; assembly: GCF_902827175.1. Taxonomy (NCBI): domain Eukaryota; kingdom Metazoa; phylum Chordata; class Actinopteri; order Perciformes; family Bathydraconidae; genus Gymnodraco; species Gymnodraco acuticeps. Next base: position 897,778 of record NW_022992085.1, read on the forward strand.
TGACTTCTATACGTGTGGCTCTTTCAAAGCGGAGATCCTGAAGAAATGAGTGGAGAAACAGAACGAATGCAGAGTGTTTCTTATAGGGCGACTGAAGCAGTAAGCTAGTCACAAGTCCCATTACAACTTCCCAGAGGGACATCTCACATTTCTTGTTTTTCTTTTACGTCCATAACCCCACAGATAATCAGCTAACTGTCATAGAATACATTAAAGCAGAAACGGGTCATTTTTCTGAAAGGATTGCTTAAACAATTACAACTGAAATGGTCGTATCATTTTCTCTCTATCCGCTACTAATTGTTGCTATAATGTGCAGCATGCAGATGGAAATCAATCTAGCACAAAGCTGTTTTATGAAAATGAAAGACCCACAGTGTTAATGGCTTTAGATATCCGCTTTGTTCAAGCTTTCACTACGCGTGTGGATCGACTCTCTGCTCCCTGCTTGACAAACTTCAGGCTAATATTTGCTCGCTGTGGATTAGAAGGTCAGAGATGCAACGAGGTACTAAAGCAACATGAGCCTCTGGGTCAGAAAAATCTATTCAAACTGTGAAGGCAACCTGTGAGGTTAAGCGTGCCGGTACAAAAGGTCTAATGACTTTTCTCCAGGTTAGCAGGATCAATGTGGCAGGTGAGGTTAAACACTAACTCACCAGAAAGAGGGCTGATTTAATAGTGTTAGAAACACCTTAACGGTTATAGTGGAATAAAGCTAAAACAATGCTACACTATCACACCCTTTAATGCTCATGTTCAGGTTCATATCAGTATGTAGTGTCTCTACTGGGACATGTCTCCATGCTTTAATGTTCAAAAAGCTCTTTATTTTTCTCATACTGCCTGTGCTGCAGCACCTCTTTTCACCCTCCGTGTGAAACCAGAGCCCAGTCTGCTCTGATTGGTTAGCTGGCCGGCTCTGTTGTGATTTGTTAACCGCTTAGAGATGTCCCCCCTCTAAGCCTATAACATACAATGTGTTGGAGCGCTAGCCAATAGAAGCCGAGTGTTATAGTGCTAGTCCTAAACAGCACACTACTGGGGGGGGGGACCCAAAAAAGCTTAATAGAGACCCTTTAACAGCTGTTCTGTTAATTTTGCACTTACTGCAGATATCGGATTGGATTGTCTTCTGCCTTTAAAGTTGGAGAACATAGTATTGTTTTAAAAAAAGGCACAAATAATAGAGGTTTCCCTTTAAAAAAACAAAACATGTATTCACTCACAAATATCCTCCTTCTGAATCATCACTTATGACACACCACAATTGATGGTGAGATCCTGCAGCCCTCTGTCTGGATGTTCTCTATTATTTTTATTATGCTGTGTTTTGGGCATTTCTCTGCAGCTCCTCTGCAGCGAGCTGTCACTCCTCTGCCTCTTCAAAAGGAATAATTGATAATATGTCAGAACAATCTGACATAAGTGGATGTGTGTGAGTAACAGGAACAGACAGGAGCAGCTACAGTGTACATCATAGTACATGTAGAAGCTCACTGCTGATGTTCATTTCAATTGAGTAGTTAATTTAACATCCCTTAGTTACTCTAGCACAGGGGTGCCCACACTTTTTCAGCTTGGGAGCTACTTTTAAAATGACCACGCCCAAATGATCTACCTATAGGGCCGCCCCTGCCCAACCTGTGTCGCGAGGGGGGGGGTGCTAGTGGACTAAAAGGCGCATAAACTGTGCACTTCAGGTGAGGAGGTGAGGCCCCCTCAGAACTGCATGAACCCGTATGGCACAATACAACTCAGACTGGCTTACCTGTACGTACGTCAATCAAGTGGCAAATGCCGATGGATGATAGGCTAACTTTGAAAAAAGAAATCTACCCACACTACCTTTGCGATCGACGTATTGGGCACCCCTGTTCTAGCATGTAAACAAACATAATTTGGTTGAAAAAACATGTTACATTAGAGTAGTTTTTTCAGGTTTATAATTTTGTTTAGGTTTATTGGGACAGTCAGTGGATAAATGCTGCTGGGAAATGAGGCTGATATGGCGGAGGTAGGTTGTTTAGTTCAGCACTCTGCACAAGAATAATAAATGCATTTGTTAATATGTTCTCCATATGAACATGCACTAAGAAGGCGTGGATGTAATGCATTTGCAGTGTTACATTAGTAATATAATGTGTAGCACTTAGCAGAGGAGCAAGATTACTGAACAAGCCCACCAGGTGAAGGGAGCCTTTTGTGCAAAGCAGCTGTCCACAATCTGTTGCTGGAAAGTCGATCAACTGACCACAAAGACAACAACGAAGAGATGCTCAACAGACACAAAAGCGCAAATGGTACACAAAGACACAAAGCAGCCAGAGGCGCAGGACACAAAAAGGCCACGGAGAGATGCAAGAAAGCAAATAGCAGATCTCCAGATACTTCAAACTATTGCTTTGAGAAAATCTCAAATGACTAAGTGTTTCCACCCAGATGACCACATCACATTTATGACCTGCCTCTGCACAGGAAGTCGGTCATGACTTTCAGTTAACACACATCACACTAATCACTGAACCAGAAAAGTAAAGCTCACAAACAAACATTATGTAACATGTTTTCCTTTTCTAAAAATACGTTTTCATTAAAGCAGTGACTTCCTTCTCTGACCGAGCACAAACTAGTAAACCAAAATGTCCTCTCATTTTTTAAACAGATGGCAGGAGAGCGTAGAAAGCCCTAAAGAGCTTGATGTTCCCTTTTGTTAGCACAGCTCACTTAGCAACAGCTGGGTCAATCAATATCAGTCCTTAAGCATCATAATATCGCTTCACACACACACCACAGCAAGAGTAACAAGGTCACACATACAAGGATTCCATATCCATGTTTGGAGTTAAGTGACGGTTACATTACCAACACTGTGTCCCCCGAGGCCCCGAAAACTGCAAATAAACCGTGATCGATGAAGGCTTTTACAGGCGAGAGGACGGACACACAAGACTGTGAACAGAGTGTAGAAACATGAGGCGAGAGGGAATCCCTGCCTGGTGTGACTGAGTCTCATCAACCAGCCATGACTCACAGCTGAGTCAGGAGCAGGTGCTGCGACTGGGCGCTGAAATAGGACCGAGATAACAACACCCTCCAACCACACCTTAAAAAGAAATCTCACATCTCTATCTCATCTAAATGTTGAAGCAACTGCTCGTTTAGACCCATCATCCTCGAGACTCTTCACAAGGAAAACAGAAATGTGTCGGGAGAAACTGATTTCAAGACCGATTATAAAAACTATAGGAAGCAAATACTGTAGAGTACTGTAAGACAACAGTTTGAGTTGATCTATTGTTAGCTTTTACTTATTTTATTACCTAATGACTTAAGTTACTTAGCATTTTTAGATTAAAATACAAAACATAAACTTTCTTAACATAGTGACATCAATATGTAACACTTGCTCTTCTATTGGCTAGCGCTCCAACACATTGTACGTGATAGGTTAAGGGGCGGGACAACTCTTATGGCGCATTTCCACTGCAGAGCCTCGCAAGGCTTACTACGGTATAGTTAGGCCTTGGTAGGCCAGGCTCACTTTATGCTGCGTTTCCATTACAGTTTAGGAACTGGGGTAGTAACTATAGTAACGCAGTGTAGGCAGAGCCGTGACGTCATCTTCAATGCGAAACACAAAACCAACATCAGCCGTTAGCTCTTAGCCCTCAGAGCTCACAGCTCCTCATATCTGTTCAGAAACTAGACAAAAGTTAAACAAGTACAAACCACAGACTGCCTGTGTCATGGCGAATACAGTCGCTGGTTTATTTATGTCTGTATAGGCCGTTGTTGTGAGTGTGGACGGTCGGAGCATATACAACGTTAGCTTAGCCGATCTCCATTTAGAAAACACGCATTTTAAAAAGGTGTTTCTCTGCCGTTTGTCTGCAGACTTGTCAAAGCATTAATTCATGGTTTTTACTAACCGGTATCAGTATGTTGTTACTTCGGCATCATTTTGAAACGTGTATTACAATTAAATCACGGTCAAATATGTTCATCTTGTTGTAGTTGCCAGCGATTCTCTCACTAGTTTAGCATACTAGCCCAGAAAGAACCTCGATTTTGGAGAGCCAGAAAACTGTGAAAAAGTACCCGCTAGCCGGAACTACGCCAAGTGGAAACACAACCAAAAATGGGCCGGGCACGGCACGTTTAAACCGCAATCCGCGCTGTGGAGGAAATGCGCCATAAGTGGTTGACCAATCACAACAGAGCCGGCCAGCTAACCAATCAGAGCAGACTGGGCTCTGGTTTCAGACAGAGGGTGAAAAGAGGTGCTGCAGCACAGGCAGTATGAGAACAATAAAGAGCTTTTTGAACATTAAAGCATGGAGGCATGTCACAGTAGAGACACTACATACAAATATGAAACCTGAACATTAGCATAATAGGGCCCCTTTAAAATAGCAGTATATAAAGTCATTAAGATGAGCTTTTTACCCAAAGTTGTTTATACATTAATGCATAAAAAAAATCCAAGAATGTAATATACATGTTCTACTTTTAAGTAAGTAGAAGATCTGAGTAGTTCTGAGTAAAAGTGATTCATGCCTCTTGAGAAAAACATCTCCGAAAAGTCATTATCTTGTTTACTTTTCCAGCCACATTCATGTATGTCTGTGTAAGCTCCAGGCTCTCAGGGACATTATCAGTATGTGGACATAACTCTGTGAAAGGTGCTGCGTCCAAGTGGAAAATATTTAGATGTGGGTGCTCTGCTGAGTGTCTGGAAAAGTACAGAGAGCTGAAAAAAAACATCTCACTTTTCAGACATGGTATTCTGAAAGTCTGTTCTTGTCTTGTTATTCCTTTTAGTTTACTTTAAAATGTCACAAGTTTGACACTGTGGATTAATCATTTCACAAGTTTGACACTGTGGATTAATCATTTTAATGAGCGGACAATGTTGATAACAAATTGTTTTAGTTTGATTTGCTTCACACACAAAATGGTGTTGGGCTTTGGTCTGTTAGTAGGACAAAACAAAAAATGAATTCAATGATATTATTTGGTGCTCTAGGAAACTATGACGCGTATGTCTTTCTAGAAAACAAATCTGTAGATTAATCAAAAATGAAAATAACTGTTAGTTGAAGCTGTTTGTATGAAATCAATTTCTAATGTCGCTTTGAATTACAATGATACAAGATAAAGAAAACCAGTAAATATTTGAGGCATTTGCGATTGTAAAACTGATTTAAACAACCATAAATGTATATCAGCAACATTACAATAGTTGCTGATTAGAAAAATAACGGTAATAATAATGAAAGAAGTGAAATTAAATAGGAAATTGATGAATAGGTGAATTAATCATAAAAGGAAGAGATGTGTGTGTGTGTGTGTGTGTGTGTGTGTGTGTGTGTGTGTGTGTGTGTGTGTGTGTGTGTACATATATAGATATGTATTTATTTATTTGATTATTTATCTATTTATTTATTTACCTGAAGTATGAATGAATTATACCTATAATATATATATAGATATCAAATGTAACCGACACTGTAATCCCCCTACCCCCCACCCTTCATGTTATGTCCTGTCCTATTTGTGATGTGTGTGAGCCATGTCCTTGTCCGTGTGTTTTTGTCTTTTGAAAATGTTTAATAAAATATAAATGTAAAAAAAAAAACAATAGTTGCTGATATACCTAAAGTCATTTGCATAAATCCCAAATTACATCCAGATTATTTGATGAGGCAATCAACACAAAAATGCTCTTAAAATGCAGATGTTCTAGTTTTCTGTTTTAGATCATCATAATTATTTGGTCAAAAGATAATTGACAGATTTATCAGTAATCAAAGTAATGTGAGTGCGGGTGCAGGACCTAATAAAAGTGTTTGATAATTTAAAATGTACTTTATTGGGGTGTAACTAGTAAGATCCTTTTCATTATTTGTCTAGAATTGTCAATAAAATGTTAAACAATCACAATTTCCTAACACCCACGTAGGGCTGCTCGATTATGGCAAAAATCATAATCTTGATTATTTGGGTCAATAATTGAAATCAAGATTAAAAACGATTATATTAAAAAAAATTGAACAGTATGTTTTTAACAGTTTACTCTAAACTTGAAGTATAATTCAACTGAAAAACCAATAAAAGAATAATAATCGTTTTATTTAGATTATGTTGTTTTCATAATCGTTGCAAGCCAAAATCGTAATTGCGATTAAAATGCGACTAATTGAGCAGCCCTACACCAATGGTAACGTCTTGTTTGACCAACAGCACATTTTGGGCATTTTTGCTAAAACAATTGCCCCTAAATCAGAAAAAGTTAATTCCAGGTTCATTTTCTTTAATTCAACCTAACATGAATAGATTGATTGTATTAGATTCAATTACAAGCCGTCTCCCAAGTCCCATCAGTCCTCAGGTGTCTCTTTGTCTCCGCATCGAGCAGCTGCTGAGCCTCACTGCTGTGGAGGTCGGTGATTTTCCTCCCACTGTCTATTCTATTTATTCTAATTCTATAGTGAGGTTGCCAGGTTCTATTTCTGTGCACACATTTAACAACATGAGACTTCAGCAGGAAGCAGGTGGTTTGTTTGCCTGTGTTGTTTATGCCCTGTCTTTTCCCAGGCTCTCACACACACACACACAAAAACACATGGGGGCTGAAAAAGACCATTGAGTTGACAGCGAGTGGGAGGATGAGGAAGGTCTGGAGAAAGATGAAGCGATGATGATGTGATGGAAAGCAGTTGAGGAAGCATAATGACGAGAGGAAAAACAGAGGGGGGCAGAGAAAGAATGCATGAGTGTTTATTGTGCTTTCTAAATAAGGAAATGTGCCTCACTGGCTCCAATGTTTTCACAACCAAAGAGAGAAAAGAACAAGAACAACAAGAAAAAAAAGATGTGAGAAACATAAAGGATTCTGCTCGGCTATGCTGCAACACATCTGTAACAAAATATATGATTTGGTTCAAAGCTACGTCCTCCTGCACCACCTGCTAAGAGGGATTTCACCCATAACTCCCCCATCTAATACAGGAGGCTTCTTTGCATGACTACACCAAAGCATCAGAATTAGAAAAATATACATTATATATATTATCAAAATACTATTATGAAATATTATTTATCCCGGGGGTAAATTTGATTGTATAACAGTTGCTCTATTTAACTGCACACATGCCCAATAATCAGTAACATTATGTATATTAATTTATAATATAGTAAAAGTATTTGTAATATTATTTATCCCGAGGGCCGGGGAAAATTGGATTTCATAACAGTTTTAAATAAAAAATATATTTTGAAAAACATTGAGAAGCTCAAGTTGAAATGTACACATTGTTCACTGCATGTTTAAATGTAACATTAATTGCATTAAAACATGAGTAAAGTAAATGTAATAGAACAAAAGAAACAGAAAACAAAGCGATAAAAGAAAGAAAAAGGTGAGGAGACTTTCCCCCCATCACAATTAACTCCCGACAGAAACAGCTTTCAGCCGAACGCTGCTCACTTACAAAGCAACATTTTACCTCTCTAACCACAACTGCTCTTTCTGCTGAATCTGGAATAATCTGCTCCTCTCACCTGTAGCGACGGTCGAGATGTGTGCCGAGTAATACCACTCAGCTGCATCATCACACTTTTCTCACACAAGTCTCGGAGGATGTGGGCGTCATGCGATTCGATTTGCTGAGTTGACGAGGATAAAGAGGCACATGCGTAACCCCCTCCGTGAGCAAACACATACAAAAGAAAGGACAGAGGCAACCGTTGCACTCTCCTCCAGGCCGAGATAAGGAGGCCATCATTCATGTGGGTTTACAGGACAAACACATTCAGCTTTATATGCAGAAGAAACCTAATGATACAAGAGCAGCATTCAGATCCTTTACTCAAGCAAAAGTAGTAATACAATAAAGTTAAAGAATACTATTTTAGAAGTTAACGTCTCGAATTTAAACAATAAAGTTAAAGAATACTATGTTAGAAGTTAACGTCTCGAATTTAAACAATAAAGTTAAAGAATACTATGTTAGAAGTTAACGTCTTGAATTTAAACAATAAAGTTAAAGAATACTATGTTAGAAGTTAACGTCTTGAATTTAAACAATAAAGTTAAAGAATACTATGTTAGAAGTTAACGTCTCGAATTTAAACAATAAAGTTAAAGAATACTATGTTAGAAGTTAACGTCTTGAATTTAAACAATAAAGTTAAAGAATACTATGTTAGAAGTGAACGTCTTGAATTTAAACAATAAAGTTAAAGAATACTATGTTAGAAGTTAACGTCTTGAATTTAAACTAAGTATTCAAGAATTAGCCTGGCCCATAGTACAGAAGTGTCGTCAGCAGACGAACGTCAAGTATTAAAGTTATTGCTCTGCAGAAGAAATACGCCTGTCATTTTTTATTTTATACATTATAAGCCCATGTAAAAGTATCGTCAGCAAAATGAACTTCGAAATTAAGTATTAAAGTTATCGCTCTGCAGAAAAAAAACTATTATTATTTAAATTGTTTACATTATAATCCCATGAACACGCAGCAATGCAAAGGCAGTATTTTACAGTTTAAGATGGTTGATAGTTACTTCATTACATTAGGGCTACAACAAACAATTGTTATATGTATCGAATAAACTCGAAAAAGGTGAAACTGAAAAAATTAAATGTACCTTAAAGAGGACATATGTTTATTTTAAGGATCATATTTGTATTTAGTGCCTCTAATGTAGTGTTGTCACGATACCAACATTTTGGTTTCGATACCAAGTCAAGAATTGCGATTCCGATTCTTTTTCGATACTTTTCTTAAAAAAAGTGAAACCGTCTTAAATGTAATTATTGTGATTTATTTCACACACTTTTAAACAATGAGAACAATAAATAAAATAAATGACAAGAATTCGTATTAAATAAAATTAATAAATGTCTTACAGACAGGCCTCGTGGTGTCCGTAGGCTTGGTGCCCTCACTGTCAGAGATATAGCTCAAATACTTCCAAATTTCGCTTCTGGCGTCTTTTTTGTCAACAAGCCGAGGCGCAGCGGCAGTTGCACTCCCACTTGCAGCCATGCTTCTCGTTTGCTCACATGCTCTGGCAGCTAGCGCGTGCACGAGAGAGGGGAGGCACTTAGAGCGTGCTTGAGAGAGGGGAGGGACTGCAGGCACGGAGCAGAGCGCACACGGCTCTTATTAAAACAGCGCTTTCTCACCGGAGTACTTTTCCCCGTCATTCTTAAAGTACCGATACTAATGAAACGGAGGAATCGTAACGTTTTTAACGGCAGGGTACCTTTCAAGTATCGGTACACCGTGCAACACTACTCTAATGTGACATGTCTCCATGCTTTAATGTTCAAAAAGGTCTTCGCTCCGATTGGTTAGCTGGCCGGCTCTGTTGTGATTGGTCAACAGCTTAGAAATGTCCCGCCTCTTAGCCTATCACGTACAATGTGTTGGAGAGCTAGCCAATAGAAACGTGAGTGTTACATAATGATGTGACTATGTTCAAGAAGTAAACAAAGGAGTCCAATGGAGGCGTTTCAGGCAGGGGGGGGAGGAGAGAGAGAAACTTTAGGATTCAAGCCTTTGCTGACAATAAATCCAAATAACACACACATTTAAAAAGCATAACAGGCCCCTTTAAGTCTTCATGTTATTGAACAATTACAAATGATCAGTCAAATTAAGAGTTCACATTAAATGAATGTCCAGTGAGGGATATAAAAGGAAATGCTTTTAACAGGCAATGACGCTGTAGTTATTTTAATGACAGCAGCAATATATTAAATGTGCCTTCTACTCTCTGGGAGCAACCTTCTGTCAACATCAGTAAGTGTTATTCCTCCTCTGGGATCATCATGAAAGGCTTCAAATATTCTATCACAAACTGAGCATGAGAATTCCCACAGTGGATCAAATCAAAGCGAAAAGCAGATCACAAGCTTACGATTCCCCGTCAAACAGTGAAGGTCACGCAGCTCCCTTTTATACCCTGCAGCATTTGTCAGTCTCATCATTTCACAGGGAATTAAAAACAAGGCCACTCCACCTAAAATAATCACCGCTCATATTTTCACGAGGGGAGATTCTCATCACAGTAAATCATCTTTTGCTGGCTCGCGAGGCGAAAACCAGACACGTCTGAGTGCGTTTTACTTCCACACCAATTCACATGGATGAGAATGCTTTTACATAATGAGGCTTGATTAAAAATGATCACGCCAAATAGATTCAAGAGCAGTATTTTTATTCAACACCTGACAGATGTGTGTTGCATCTTTCAACGACATCCATTATCAGGATATCGAGAAAACATGAAGGGATAGATGAGGGTCCTACTAATAGGTCTTTTCTGTAGCCACTCGGTGTGTGTGAGCTGCAGGCTGTGACAGGCTATTTAAATTGGCTCGGACAGTATAAAATATTTTCTGAGCCAATTTTCAGCTGGAATCAAATCTACCAAAAACATTGAAGTGCTACTCCGCCACAAATCTATCACGCTCGTTCCCTGAGTGCGTAATGAGTCAGTAGTTTGATCCATTGCAGAGGCTGTGGTTTGTATTCAGAGTCGTTACAGTATACATGGTGACCCAGTTTCATGGAGTACAAAAAGTTATACAAATTCAGACGCTTCATTGAGAAAACTGTCTTTTGTCAGTATGGTAAGTACAGTGTGTCCTAAACTCTGTCCAAGAGAGTTTCCATCTTAAAGTATGCAAGCAAGGCAACATGTTAAACATATTTTACAATGACATTTTGAGTCTATAGTGTTTCATACAAGAGAAATGAAAGGTGGATTGAAGATATGCAATTAATAAGTCGATTAAAAAGTGATCAACTGTTTTTAAGATTCAGTTCATGGTTTTTAATCATTAAAAAGGTAGGGTAGGTAAGAATGGAGAAACCAGCTCGAGTGCGCTAGAATTTGAAAGTACGCAACCAGAAAGAATCTGCCTCTTCCTTCAGACTTCCTTACAGAGCCCCTCCTCCAACACACACGAACGCGCACATGACCAATGAGGGCACGAGATAAGTTTGTGCCCAGATGGAAGGCTGACAGGCAGGTAGGACATCCAGTTACTTTAGCCGGGCCGGCTCAGATGATTGGTCGTGCTTTTTACAGCGCCACGGCTTCCACTGATGATATTTTTTGTATGTATTTATTGTCAAAGCATTTAATGTATTCATTGCTATCGGGATGTTAAGAGCATTCCATGGAATATAACAAAAAGGGTTTCTGAAGTGAATGACCTAACCCACCTTTAATGTCAGAAATCTAAAAAGATCGAGCTTCTCAAATGTGAGGATTTATCATTTGTATCGTCTCACATTAAAGTAAAAGGTAGACTCTGACTCAGGGGTAAAGCTCCTGTAGGCTTGGGATGCATTGTAATTTGCATTGGATAGAAGCATTGGCTAAATTAAATGTCATGGAAATGTAAAGGAGACGAGTATTCTTGCGTTTTGGAATTCTGGTCAGAAAATCATTTGATGACATTACTAAACTAAGTTAATCATATAACCCAAAAAAAACGGTGTAGACTACAACTCATGACATTGGACATAAGGTGAATGTGACGGAGCGAGTCACAGAGTGACTGACTCCGCCACTGACAGCCGACACACCAAACATTTCCTGCTCTCTTCCGTCAAATGAACCATGCAATTTCTTATTTATTTTTACTTTTGTTAATTATGGGGAATGATTGTGTTAAGAGGTGGTTAACCTGTTTATGTTTGGGTCGGATTTGTATCTTGAAATGTGGTTTTGAGTTGATTGTGTCACCTGTTGACGGTGAGCCTGTGGGAGGGGCCATGGGTTCAAAAGGGACGGTGTTGGTTCCTTGTTTGTTTTTTTCGGACTGTGTCACTCGGAAGAATGTTGCAATGAAAGCAACAGTTGGGACATGTTTGGGAGTTGGTTGCAGAGAAGGCAACCCAGAGCATGTTTACTCTAATGAGTGATGGACGGCCTGTCTTTGTCTTTTATTTTGTTTGTTTAAGGTATGCTGGTTCGTATATTTTTTGTTTCTGATACAAATAAAGGTTTTTTGGAGCTTAAACAACCGACTAAGCCATGTATCGAATGGACGAATTGAACCCCGTCACAGTGAAAAATAAGTTCTCTTCTAGCGAAAAACATTTACTTCAAGACAAGGGAACTGAAAGTGCTAACTAATTTCCGAGATTTGAGACTATTTCCTGCAGGACCCAATGCCTTCTATCTTACATAATGGAGGACTCCACTCCAGGACTCTACATTTAACCCATCCTAGAAATTAGGAGCATTTGGCACCAAATATAAATAAATATATCCACTGCACCTGGGAAACAGGGAGTCCAGTACTTTGCTTAAAAGGCACATCTGCAGTGCCAAAGATGTGAACTATTACCTCTGCAGCTACCGGCCCACAATCCACTTGGGATGTTCAGCAGCTACTGCTGCTGCCCCAAACTAACAAATGCTAAGCTTATGTTAACTACAGCCCTTATTTGAGGCATATAATCATAGGGCTTATTGCATATAACCATACCACTTTTCAAAAAGAAAAAGACAAGGGAACTGAAATTGAAAAAATGCTAACTCATGTCTGGGTTTTGAAACTATTTCCTGCAGCTCTTCATAAAATGAATGCTGTCTCTCTTGCCTGAACTGACAACAATAAACCAGCCTTACGTTCACACGCTAATGTTCACATAAGAAGTCATGGCCACATGATGAAAGGCTATAGATAAGCAGTCTTGTTTGATGCTGTGCAGTCTCTACTCTGCCTCAGGTGTCCTGTAGGAAGGTGGACCCAGGAGGCTTATACTGTACAAATACAACTGCTAATTAAAGAAGCACGCTCTGCTGTGTTCGCTGTCCCTTCTGAATAAACAGTACTCACATAAACAGAAGCTCTTGGTTGTGTTGATTAGGGGGTGTAACGGTTCACAAACATTTCGGTTCGGTGCGTACCTCGGTTGTTAGGTCACGGTTCGGTACGTTTTCGGTACAGCAGTAAAAATGATCACAAAACATAAAATATTTTTTGGGTTTTTTTAATTATTATTAAACTGTGAATAATGTATTCACTCAAATAAATACAAAATATAATAAAATAAACATTAAGGTGCAGCATTTTGATGAACTGAAATAATCTGTACTTGAACTGTACTGTACTGTACTAGTTCTCACCTAAGCAGCCAGCTTGACATTAGGACTTGCTTGCTTGTCATTTCATGTTTTTTTTAAGAAAAATTAACGTCCACATTGCTTGCCGAAAGGGCAGATCTGCTGGCACTAACAATGTCTCCTGCTGTCGCTAGGGACAGAGGTAGCAGATGGATACAGCCAGGTAGCGCTTTGCTAACATAAGGATATTGGGTTGCAGTCGAATAGTCCATTTAGCTTAGGAACCTTCCTCACGGAGTGAAATGACCCGGAAGTCCCTCACTGGCAGCCATGATAAGTGCCGTTCGAATTCTCTAGATGATAGGAAAGGAGGTTTCAAAATTCCTTTATAACCTCCTTTAGCTTAGGAACCACTGGACCTCCCTTGACGAGAGGAGAAAATGCTGCCCCACAATGCCTTGCGGCCGCAGCATCTGCCCTCACACAACAGTCGGCCGTTCACGGAAACAACCGATTATGACCGAGAAATTATATCATGAAAGTTACGGTGCTTATTAAGCTTTTTAAAAACGTATGTGGTAAGTTGTGCTTTGTTTTGAACGTTGATCAGTATTATAATCAAAAAGAGAAATATGAACGTTAGTTTTTACTGAAATGATCAAATAAAGTCAACATTTCACTGAGCTGTGTGGGGTTTGTTCAACTTTTAAAAGATGTTTGAATGGTGATATACACAGTGATAGATGTTAAGGACTAACGTTTATAATAAATACATTTGCATTTATTTTAAGATATTTTCATAGTTCATACAATCATACGTATTGGGATCATTTGTATTAATGTGGACCGGAGGGAGAGGGTGACGAGCATAAGTTTCACTTTCATTTTTTATTTCAATTCCAACTTTGGTCATGAAGAATATGTTTCTCTGTTGTCCACGTTCATAAAGCATAAAGCAACAGCATCAGAGCACGGTGCAGAGTCTCTAGATGAGTTTACAGTAGTCCCTCGTTCTTATTGAACATCCATGTTGTAGTCCGCTGTATAGAAAACTGTAGTTTCCATAGTTTCCCCACAGCAGCAGACGCACATTCATGACGTCCGCTGGCGCATCATAAACACGTCGGATAGTGAAAGTTCGGTCCACCTGTCTTTGTCCGTCATCCTTGTACGTAACTGCGAAACCAAAATGTTCCCAAACCGGAGACTTCAATGATGCTGGAGGAATTTTCGAGCTCAACTTTATCTGCGTTCGCCATTTACGTCATTTCAGTTCCTCAAATTACTGACTACATTTGAATGCATCAGCTCTCATAGTATGCCTCTCGTCCAATGAAATGACTTGCTCGCTCTATGACGAGTTGAACCCAATGTGAGCAAATTACACTGAATGCTGCGACGCAGCACCTGAGATTACTTCCAAAAAGTTGTTCACGTTCTCAATCTTTTACGTTTAACGTTATATTCGTTCGGTACACTTCCGAACCGAAGGGCCCATACCGAATATTTTCGGTACGAATACGTATACCGTTACACCCCTAGTGTTGATACAAAAAAAAGCATTGCGGTGAGGACTTATTTCTGACGCAGATGTTAGCATTTTAAGAATATCCTCGACAAAAAGATAGACTATTCATGAACTCCATAGCAGTCACATGACTTTACGTCACCACTGCTAAACTTATATATTCGAGGTGGCAGTGGCTCTGTCTGTAGGGACTTGGTCTTGGAACCGAAGGGTCGTCGGTTCACGTCCCGATCGGACCAAAAAAAGATGGAATGAGCTGGTAGCTGGAGAGGTGCCAGTTCACCTCCAAGGCCACTGCCGCGGTGCCCCTCGAAACTGCTCCCTTGGCGCCGGGTACCTGGCAGCCTCTCTGCTCTGCCACCTCTCCTATCTGCATGTGGTTGTGTGTGTGCATGTATATCCTCTGTGTTTGTGCATGTATATCCTCCCCTGTGTGTGTAAACACAACAGAGTGGGGAAAGAAATGTCCCTGTAAGGGATTAATAAAGTGTATCTTCTTCTTCTTCTTAACAAGTGGGGTATTTACTGATGTATTTTATGTTGTAGAATAAAATTCTTAAGATTGTTTTAACCAGACTTTATTTCAGGCATCTAACCGTTCAAAAAAACTTTGACCTCGAAGCAAGGGAACCGGAAATGGTAAAAAAGCAAACTCAGGTTTTGGGACTTATTCCTGCACCACTCTTTCAGTAGCTGCAGTAAAGAGTCAAACAGGTAGAAAGGCACAACTTGAACAGGTGGAGACCTTAATCACCAGTTTTCATATCAATACTTCCTCCAGCTCCACCACTCCGTTAGACCCGTCAGCTATCATTACACACAACTAACGAGTGTGGCTATTAATAGCTACAGTATCATTAAATGTAACATAATAGGCTGTGAAGTCTCAATCATCACTGCTAAACGTCAGAAAGATTTTGCTTCATAATAGAAAGAAATAAAAAGAAAAGAGCCTTAAAACCGGACGATAAAACGATGCCTCCAATAAAAGATTGAAAAAAACGGCTCGCAAAAAGAATTCAATTTTGTTTTTATTCAGCCCTCATTGATATTTTATAACACTATAACTGTGTAGACTGCAGACTGCATCAGAATTGAGTTAAACATGTCTCATCTTATATGTCATATACTTCTCCCAAACATCTAACCAGTGTTTTAAAAAGACACGTGTGGGAAAATGGATGCCTATATTGGGTTTATACATGAACCCATAAATGTTGTGAGAAATTGAAGTTAAGAAATACAAACCAGAAGCTAGCTTTGATGACATAAAATAAGAAGAAGTTAGAGAGGAAACAATCACTTCATGTTCATAACCTGAGTCTCTCGCAGTGTAAGCAGTCTCTTTGTGAATCAGAAAGCTTTCCGTCTGATACTATTACCAACCCACTGAAGGCCGGGGTGATGGCACTCATTTCCTCCTCATGGGGAATTCAGGGAGGTAAAACAGAGGAGCTTAACTCTTGGTCTGCACACACTGCAAAGAATATGGTTGGAGGTCAAAGGAGTTGAACCAACAAATCCCTGTCCACATAATATGTACACATTAAACCCATGACTATAGAGGGAGGCGTACAAAAATAGAGCTTGAGAAAATGAGTTCCCATGGTACCAAAACCCTGCCTCGGTGTTAAAAACAGACTGAAGACTGTTGTTTTATGATCAGGGTTGGGAGGGAGGGTTGCCCTAAAAATATATGCCGTTCCAATTACTAGTTATCGGTAAAGCAATGATCAGTAAGGGGGGAGTTTCTCTCACCCCCGCCTGAAACACCTCCATTGGACTCCATTGTTTACTTCTGTAACAAATTACATCAATATATAACAGCTATTAGCTTCTATTGGCTAGCGCTCCAACACATTGCACGTGATAGAGATGGCCCGCTCCTTAGCCTAAGTGGTTGACCAATCACAACAGAGCCGGCCAGCTAACCAATCAGAGCATACTGAGCTCTGGTTTTAGACAGATGTGCTGTTTACACGGGAACGAAAACGGTTGTATCCGCTACATTTCTCTTTCGTATAGCCCGTTCTTTCCCACGAGGCCGTAGCGGAAACGGACCCCTAAAACGATAACGGGTCCCAAGGTGGATAGATCTGCGGACGGAACGCTCTGGAGGGCCAAACGGCTCAGTGTGTACGTCCTATACGATAATTTTCCTGATAACGATGAAGCCATAGCCCCGCCTCTCCCCACCTCTGCTGCTCACTGCTGTAGCATGGTCAGTAGCTACGGCTACTGACCATGCTACAGATGTTAGTGCAACATCGACAGCTCCTCTACCACAACCATCAGCAACAAGTGGACATGGAGAACTACATGTTGCTAAATCCACTGCGGAGAATAAACAGAAGGGCAACCAGGCAACCAGGCAACCATGCTCGGGAGTCTTATTCGCTGCTTTTGGTGTATTTTGTGGCGGAAGTACAGCGCCACTTACAGGCACGGCATATGTACTACAGCGTCTCCAGCACTTTCGAGCGGTCTCGTGTGAACGGAATACCTTTTTGATATCGTATTCGGTTCGTTTGCGTTTCGTTTGCATTTGCGTTCCCGTGTAAATGGGGTCAGAGGGTGAAAAGAGGTGCTGCGCTTTACATCCAGCTGCCTCAGATTACAATTACAAGGACATGACTCTCAAACTGGAAAAACACTAATACAACATATCACAGAAGGTCTTCTTTAAAGCACTCTGGCAAGAAAAAGAAAATCTGAAGACCAGTTGCGGAAAAACAACCACCCAGTAACCGTCCCTTCCCTGCTGTGTATACTTATTACAGGCACCAGGGGTACAGGGGTCCGAATGTTCTCAGGGTAATCATGTTTTTGTTGGCAGCCTTCAGCGGGAGGAGTTTTAACTTCCATTTACTGAGAGCAGGAAGAAGGGTTGTTGGTGAAAGTTGGTCATGCAGCACTGCAGATAACAGTACAAGTATTATCTAATTACTCATGATTTATTTTCTGATCCACCGGCATCACGGATTAGAAGATGCATAAGGCAAAAAGGTCTCTGGGGGACTAGCCTCTGTATTAGCTTTAAAATAAGCACATTTAATGTTAACAGTAGGTGGTCTGTATTTTCTTTCTTGCTTTGATTTGGTAACTATGATTAAGAAGGTTCTGCAGGGATCTGTCCAAGGTCAGCGGGGCACGTGTGTCTCTGGTAGCAGAGGTTTTTCTTGCATCGCTGCGCTCCCTCTGTTCTGGCTGCTCTCCACCCCCCCTTTGGCCATTTTGAATGATAACAGACCATGTTTGGTTAGCTCGTGCAAAGAGAGGAGACAAGGCAGGGGGGGGGGGGGGGAAGATATATCTGACATCAGACTGGAGAGAATTTAATCTTAAATTCATCAAGTGGCTTAAGCCCCTCATTTTATTTTCCCACCAATGTAAAGTACTTGTGGAGCTTTTGTTTTTGTTTCATTGCTTGAGTTATAAGAAGTAGCATATTATCATTTTTTAAGCAAAAGAGCTAAATATTCTCGAGTTCTAGCTTTTGAAATAATGAAGACTAGTTAGTTTTCCTTGTATGATGGTAAACTAAATATTTACAGGTTTGATCAGACAAAATAAGCTATTTTAAATCATCAGCCTGGCATTTTTAAATCAAGATTGTTGATTGTAATCAGATGAAATATCGAAATATTCGACATTTGCAGGCCTACCTATTACCCTAGCTTTTTTCCTTGAGGTTATATGTTTACTTTGGATCTAAAATCACATGGTTGCCTGCTTTTCTTTCCAAATTGCAACAGCTTCCTTTCGCCATAAAATGCCAAATCAGAACAAACCTCAGTTCCACCCTTGTTTGTTGAGCTTGTCCCTGTCAAGACATGCGACAAACCATCTGTCTGCTGTATTGCAACACTGGTGCTTTATTGTAATCAGAACTGTTGGTGCATAGATTACATGTTCACCGCACTGCCTGAGATCTGTTTTGGTTACACACAGCCTGCCAGGCGACAGTGAAGCAAACCACCACAGGCAGGCGAGCAGCCAGTGTTTATCTCCACCAGTGCTCATGCCCAGTAACACTGGCACTTGCCCAGCAACACTCATGCAGAGTGGGGGGTCCCAGGCTGCTCTCCTCTCCCCCCCCCCCCCTCCTCCCTCCTACTGCCGAATCTCTAAGCACCATCTCCATGCAGCCCTGTCATTACCCAAGAATCTCCCCCAGACAAAAAGACAAGACAAACACCTTCCTTGTTCTCCCAGACGCCAGGTTATTTCATGCTGTCATCACTGCCTTATTCCCTAATGGAGATAGGAAATACAAGTTGATTTGTTTTCAAACGAGGCGGAAGGGGTGCATTATCAGAGAAGAAAAGCAGAGATGATGAGAGAGGAGATGAGAGCTTTCAAAAGCTTTCCATGCTGTCATTAGCTCCCCTGAATGCAGCAGCTAATGTGTGGGAAGGACATGCATGCCAGTCCTTTACTGTACACACACAATACACACAGGCACAATGGATGTACTTGAATGCATCATACATTTTCGAGGGAAAAATGTAATTAACATAATGTAATTCACCGAGGGGGATTCATTTTTGACAGATTCAACGCGTGGCTGTGCAAAGGGAGATGCATTGTCTGCCGTGGTGCTGCCTGGGAAAATGCCTTTTTTTTTTTTTAAATCATGAGGAAAAATTATCGCTTCGTGACTCTGCAGCTCCATGCGGATGGTGTCTTACAACATTAATAATTTTTGTGCACATAAATCCACATTTAAAGCCGCGGAAATAATATTAAAATCGCCACTAACCTTGGTTGGGTCGCCTCCTGTTATCCACTTGTTACAAAGGAAATGTAACACCATGGATCCTCCTGTTAAGTTTCCTGGCAGTCGGACAAAAACGCAGCAAAACGGGGCCGAAGCTGAAGCTCAATGGCGTGGATACCAAAAGTCCTGTGATGATAAGAGAGGTGTGTGAGTGTGTGAAGAGCCTGGGTGTTTTTCTCAGGGTACCGTCTGCAAACAACGAGAAAAGGTTGTGTCTTCAAACAGCTGTTTTCCAAAATGGAGTTATCCGTGTGCAGCCAATCAGAGGCTTCCTCTCCTCTGTTGGTTGGAGCCAACAGCACACTGCACTCTGAAGATCAAACACTTTATACACATTATGCATCTGTCTTTTTTTTAAGGGATGAATCATTGTCGCTTTCATGTCAAGGCAGTTTTATTTAGACACACATCAAAACACCAGACACCCCATCTGAGGAGATTTTCCTAGCAGGAAATTCCCAGATCTCCCTCATGTTGGTTTTTATGAAAGGCAGGATTCAGATCCTTTACTTCACTATAGCCTTAAAGCACAACTAGCTGTTACATAATTTGCTGCATTAGGTAAAAGTGTGTCAGTATTATCAGGGATGTGTACAAGAGAACTCAATGTTGTGACAATGTCCCCTGTGACTGTTACACTAATACATATAGTTAGATTCTTATTCCTCATGCATTCATACTACCCATGTTGTATGCATGCTGTTTGTATAGGACTGCATGACGATGATTTTCTTCAGGTTTTGGGTGTAACAGATCACATGTAGCGGGTTGTCAGGATACCAAAAAGGAAAAGTATTCCCTTGCAGTTACAAAGCTGTAATCATATTACTGGTACATGTTTTAAAAAATGGGGATTATTAGCAGGATCACAATGTTACAATACGCACAATAAGTTAACTAGTGTGGGTGATCCTAATATACTGTGTTTATTGAACTAAAATGGAGCATTCTCTGCGCAGATTTGTACTACTAATTAGACTATACTGCATGAATGTGTGTAAGAAAGGCAGGTTTTTCTTTTAAATACACCCTGTGCAGAGGACACATTTTTTATACAAACCATCTTGATTTCTTCTTTTATAAGGTAATTCCTCTGTTTTCTCACAGAAAACCCTTTGAGTGAAAAACATCAGACTGAAATAAATTTCTTAATGTCTTTATTTGCATTTGATTTAATTAATCCAAAAGTAACTAAAACGGATTGGGTTACTTTAATGATCTGATACTTACATTTTCTACGGGTAATTAGTAATTGCAATGGAATACGAGAAACCCTCCCTACTGCGATTTCCATTATGGATTAATTTGCTGAATGATTGTTTAGTTTGTAAAAGTTCAGAATATCTCAGGTCCAATCCAAAACTTCTGTGAATCATAAATAATCAGGATATATGAGATGCACAATGCAAAGACTGTCTCTGCCCGTGTTTCTGTTTAACATTTGAAAAGCTTGATCCCAGGCTGAGATAACCCTGATGGCATCACTTTAACAACATCAGGGTTATCTTTCCGGACATTGGAAAGCTTCTTAGAGACAAAAAAACACATTACAGATGTTTCCAGAGGATGAACAGTATTCCAGTAAATTGACTTGACTTGAGTTGAGTGCCCCTTTTATGGATCTGCCTTGTTTCTTTTTGTGTTGTCATGAACTAATATAGAACACGATGAGTGTACAGAATTGCTCAATAAACCAGTGTCATGGAAACGGCAGACTAACAGTGTAGGCTGTGTGGAGCTAAAATAAAGCCTGCATGCTCTCTACATGCATGTGTGCCCAAAAATAGATCCTCAGGAGCCTTCATAGTTACACAATCATGATGCATACAAAATACTTCTGATTTCTTTGTGCAAATATGTAAACATATGTCTGTTGTTGTTGAAAGCAACAGATTACAATAACCCATGTACAATTGTAAGATACTTGAGTATACATACATTCTTCTGACAGCTATAGTCGCTTTAAATGTGAAGATGTTACACACAAATCATACAATATGTTTATAAAACGTGATACACTTATGCAGAATTAACTACTAAACAGTATTGTTAATTTATAATGCTTATAATAAATACACTTTGCTTCACCTGGCCAGCCTGATTAAATGTGTTAAAATATTCTTAATTAGTACAAGTTTGCATACTATGTTTAAACTGTGGTATAACTACTTCTACACAAGTACAAATCTACATTTAAAAAACAGTATTGCATTTCTGATCTCTTTGGGGACCTATGAAACCAGTGACACTACTCCAGTCTGTTGCAATGTGTTTTCATTTATACTTTAGGTGACTGTGGCTAAGCGGTTATCTTTCACAAAGGACACAAATAAGACTTTCTCTGTTTCAGTTTATGGTCTTTACTACCAGCAATATCCTGAAACACAATATATCTTATAGTCACAGACATGCTCAAAATAAAAATATAAAAGACAATCAATATACAAGTTAGCTTCGGGCTACCCCGAGGAAACAGATCTAACATTATTGCACATTTCTGTACATGGCCTGGTGGGAAATTTGGCAAACCGGTTGTATACCTCATGGGACTCCTTTGATCAGTGATGGTCCCGTGTTAAGACTGAGTGATGAGAGCAAACAGTTAAAAACAAAAGTAAAAAAAAACACAAGGCAAAGCTAAAGAAAACTAAAGCATCACCAAAACAAAGGCCTTTAAATACTGTGTTAAAGTTAGACATGAATTACTGTTAAATCTAATGTATTGTTCTCTCAGTTACAGCAGCCATCAATTTGTAGTAAATCCACCCTTACAGTATGTAAGGAAGGCCCGGTTGAGAAAACACATGAATATGGCTTTGGTACAAACAAATCCAACATGATTTATACCACATGGGAAATCAACAGTTTAAGGCAACATATTAGACAGTTATTTACACAAAACATGTTGAGTTGTGGAGTGATGCCTACTATAAAGACAGAGCACTGATGGCCAGTAAATGACTTGTTTAATTTTGATTCAATTAAAGGAGAGGTTCACACTTTTCCATTCCTACTTTTAAACAATACAGACATGCCCATATGTGCATTGACTCCGTTTCTGTCTCCTGATAACAGATCGACAGTCCTGTATTTTCAAAGTTCAGCCAGATCCAAAATGAGGCTTTAGCAGCCTGTTAGCCAAATCAAGATGGTAGCATGGACATTGTTTTTAGTACCAACATGATTTGCTTAACTGGTACTGCTGAAGGCTCATGATTTGATAAACTATCTGTTGGGAGAAAAAACTGAAAACATCCATGACATTTAGAAAAGGCTTTTTTGTTTTTCTTCAATTAAATAATACTCTCCAATTCTGATATAACTGATGCTACTGCAGCATCTCCGCTAACCTCTTAAAGGTGGGGTAGGTAATTCACTTCAGAAACACTTTCTGTTATATTCCATAGAATGCTCTCAACATCCCGATAGCAATGAATACATGAAGTGCTTTGACAATAAATACATAAAATAATTCATCTGTGGAATCCGTGGCGCTGTAAAAAACACGACCAATCATCTGAGCCGGCCCGGCTAAAACAACTGGATGGCCTACCTGCCTGTCAGCCTTCCATCTGTGCACAAACTTATCTCGTGCCCTCATTGGTCATGTGCGCGTTCGTGTGTGTTGGAGGAGGGGCTCTGTAAGGAAGTCTGAAGGAAGGGGCAGATTATTTTCGGCTGCATACTTTCAAATGCTAGCTCACTCGAGCTGGTTTCACCATTCTTACCTACCCTACCTTTAAGGGTCCGTCATTGTAAAAACAGTCGCATTTCTTAAAGCCTGGTATTTAGTGTCGTCTTGTAATTCTCGAAACCAGAAAGAAATCAGGCAAAACCCGATTCAATGTGAACTGAATGGCAAACCATGAACCTATCCTTTAACTTCCAGATATAACTCCACAGAGGACATGCATCGTATCAAAAGCCTCTTTGCCTGAGCCTGCTGGGCTACGTGTGATCTACAATAGACTTTCCACCTACAGTATAGTGCTGCTAAGTTAGTTAGTAAGGAAAATAAATCATGTATGATATTGGCAACTTGCCCTTTAAAAGTCTACACACATGTTTCAGACGAGACAGAAGGAGTCCTCTCAGAGAGTGTTTCAGTAACAGTAGTAGAGTTGAGAGCGCAGCCCCCTGAAGGAGTCGTCGTCCTGCCCCCTGGCCTCCCCTTCAAACAGCATGGAGTCTGGCAGCACCACGCCCTCTAGTGGGTCGGGCTGACAGAACTCCACGATGAACTCCTCCTCACAGCCCAGCAGCACCCTGGACCACGAACACAGGTCCAGCTGTCCGGCCGAGCCGCCGTACTCTTCCGGCAGCACCGAGCAGGGGACGTTTTTGTGCAGAGAGCGCAGGTCGGAGCCGTGGAGGACGTACTGAGGAGAAGCACAGAGAACAAGTCAGAGATGTCATCTGCTTCATCATTTCAAGTGGCTATGATCAATATTTCTGTTATAGAAATGAACCGACAAATAGTTACAGTATCTCCTAGCAGTTCCCCCAATACCTTATAAGGGATGTATAGCTTCTTTCAGAGCGTTGTTCTGATTTACTCCAATAGGAAACTCTTTGAAATCACTACCTGATCTGCAACAACAGCCAGACACAGTTAGCAGCTACCAGGTGAACATACTGTAGTGGAGCCTTTAGAGGCTTAACAGCACCCTTATCATTTGTATCTAAGTATGCATTAGATAAAGATAAATGAGTTGCTAAAAATGCCCGTAAGAATTTTCAGAGAAAAACTCTTTGACCTTGAAGTGTGTGCCCTTAGCTAATTCTTAAAGCATTGCTAAAAGGTTCTTTGTTACCCTTTTTCCTCAGAGAATTCAAAGGAACCCATACACCTCTTACAAGTGAAATCGACTGAGTTGGTGGTGATTGGTGAAAAGGAGAAGATACAAAGATAATTGTATTGGGACAGAGTAAACCCCTCATGCACAATGATCCACACATAGTGTCTATTTTTAAACTATATGTTTGTGCTTTCCATATTCATGGAGGTTATCAACAATCATACTCTAGTCGGGCTTTCTTTTTCTATTTGTTGTCCATCTTAGAGAAGCTAGCTTGTCCATGTTGCTGTGTATCTGCTGATTATGTAAATAACCAACAGTGTGCTAAAAGGTTTGCCAAAAAACCTTAAAAAAGGGGAAAACATGTCAGTGTTGTGCAAACATATTGCTTCTCTGCCCCCAAACGAATAATAACCAATCACTGTAGGTTTGAATGAACTCACATAACATTCCCAGAATAAATGTTTTCATAAGATTTATAAAATACAGGCTTGTGTAACTGGTATTTTGAGTTCATTCCCCCAAAAGAAAATGCTAGACCATCCATTTTCACAGATGAAAATAGACTGGCTGCGGATAAAAGGGAGGCACACAATTCAAAATAGTCCTTTGTGTAAAACAAAAGAGACAGAGACAATGTAAGGACAATAGTTACCCTCTCTGCCATCTTCTCCTTCAGAAAAGGCTTAATTATAGCAAAGATGCCTTTGAAAATCCTGGGCTCGTTGATTATGTTAACAGCCTTGATTCTGATTGGGAACCCATCCTGGGAATGAAAAGAGAAACCAAGTTCAGAACAGTCACAGCTGGTGCTTGTCATTTCAGATGTGATTTGAGTGTAAATATTACACACTCTGCAGTCACGACAAAACTCAACAGCCAGAGCTTAAGAGCCACTGTTGTAAATGACGAGGGTTTTGAGTGTCAACAGAATCACTGATATGTACTACTGTGTCATTGCAAAAGAGTGACATTTTGAGCAAATGCAGCATTCATACATCAATTCCAAAGAAAAAATTGGCATTTCATTACAATCATTTTATAAACACATTTAAAAAGGACATATAATACACATGTTCAGGTTCATATTTGTATTTTTTTTACCTCTACTGGAACATGTTTATGGCTTTAATGTTCAAAAAGCTCTTTATTTTTCTCATATTGCAGCACCTCTTTTCACCCTCTGTCTGAAACCAGAGCCCAGTCTGCTCTGATTGGTTAGCTGGCCGACTCTGTTGTGATTGGTCACCCACTTATAGATGTCCTGCCCCTTAATCTATCGTGTTGGAGCACTACCTAACATAGTGATGTCATTATGTTACTGATGTAAACAAAGGAGTTCAATGGAGGCGTTTCAGGCAGACCATATACATGCACAAAAACCTATATAGCACACTACAGTAGGGCTGCACGATATTGAAAAAAACTATATTTAACCCGATGAAGGATTTTAGTCACGGACGTCTGGATCTTAACTGGTTGACTCATCATACCTTAAGTCATGATCTAACATGTCATGATAATGCATGTTGCTTACCCTCAAATAAGGGGGTTCATCTGTGAATGAAGACGAGAAGAACCTTTTTGTATCCAAAATAGTTCCAGATTTCAGATGTTGCTTTTCTTTTTGGAAGTAAATCTTCATTCTCGCCGGTATTGTCCTCCTGTGCCTCGCTCATTTTTTACCGGTGTTTTAATGGTCTGCAAACTAGCGGGGCGGGGCCTGCTGTGATCTGATCAAGAATGATTGTGATTGGTGGTTTGCTGTGCATGCAGAGCCTGCATGTCCCTCACTCAAGTACCCCTGACATGAGAGCCGCGTAAGTTTTCCTTTTGTAGCAAGCAGAAAAATAATTGTAACATGACGTGTTTGAGTTAATTTACCTTCTTAATATCCTGTCCTAAAATATAAAAAAAAAAAAAAAAAAAAAACGTTAATAAAAAAATATTAATAAAATCGCACGTCCCTGCGATGTGAATATGACACGATATATCGTTCAGCCCTACACTACAGTAAAGAGAACACTCAAAAACCATAACAGGGCCTCTCTAATACTAACACCTTCAAAGTGTCACCGGATATAAGACGTTAGATTTCTATCAGATGTCTCACCTGGAGGATGCTCACGACTTTTTTGGCAAGGAATGGGCCAGGATTGGACGCTTGTGACATGCCCACTCCGGTGTAGTCGGCTAAAATGACAATACCGTTGACCTGCGTCTCCTCCGGCTGGATCAGCTTCTCCAGAGTCAGATAGAGGGCTCGCACATTGTCAACAAACGGATAATCATTTGGTTTCCATTTCCCTGTAAAAGAAGATGTGAGTTGAGTTTATTAAATTCATAAATAATTAGTAATAGGGTAAGTACTTAAAGATTATACAAATGTGAGGTCTACTTGATAATAAAGAATAACAACAATAAAACGTTATTGTCTAGAAGGGAGTTTGCTTTGCACTTAAAACAATAAAGTATATAAAAAAACAACATCATCAACCATCCATGACAGCACATAGCCCCATATAACTTTCATTGATCATAAGAAAACATATTTGGTAAAAATAACACAGAAGGACGTTTTAGAAAGGTGCCAAATGTAGACAAACGTAACCCATGTGACCAGAGGTTGTTTGACAGATGTGACATAAAGATGGAGCACCTGGGCGTAGACAGAGGATGTATCTCCCGCTGGGGTCGGGCTGTGGCAGCACTGTGAGGAAGCCCAGGTCCAGGACGTGCTTCACTGTGGACGGCTTCAGGTCCTGGAACACTTCAGGCCAGGCTTTCCGACCCGCGTGGTAGTTGAGCAGCAGCTGCATGGCACGGTCGTAGTCAAACTTCCTGGCCCGCAGGAAGCGCAGCAGGAAGGCGTCATCCAGCCGGGTCCTGAGGTTGGGCTGCTCCTGCAGAGTGAGGTAAAAAAATATGTGTTCAGAAATAAAACACTATACACCTCGTGAGTGCAGACCATCGCCAATACCAATGCTAAACTCACATGCTTCTCCTGGGTTCCAGATGTGTTCGAAAACATCATGTTGCAATTGGAAAACAAATTAGCTGCTAGGGCTGAAATTAACTATTAAATAAGAATCCCTTTCACCATTTAGGATTCCCAGAATGTATTGAACAAGATTGACATTGTATTACATTTCACTTCATCAAGCTGACCTTTTTCATCCAAAACCACCTACAGTAAGTACAATCAACCATAAGGACATCAACTCAAATTAGCAAGAATCCTGCAAGTAGATAAACCTTCAAAAGACCTCAATGCAACTGTATTGGCATCAAGTTATTCAGACCTTTTGAAGTGCTACGTATAGAGGTAATGAGTTTGTTTCTCTTCCGTTCATTATATTTCCTAAACTAACAGCTGTACAAGAATAGTGCCTTATTATGATTTATTAAATGAAATATGCAATAAAAAAAGCATAGGAGTTTGAGACGTTAATTCAGCTTTTGGAGTTATTTAATAAAGTATTTTAATGTAAGGTTCCACTAAACTACTTGTTTACTGCTTCAACAGTTACTGAATGATATTGCATTATGTTTATATGAGTACCTTCAGAATCATGTCTCTCAGTGCTTGGACGTCCCGCAGACGCCACTCTGGCTTCTCCTGGAGCTCCTCCCGTGCTTTGTGCACCAGCTCGGGGGTCAGGGTGCAGGAGTACATGGGTGGGGGGGGGCGCAGGGAACCAGCTGAATCCTGCAGCTGCTGATGAGTCCACGGGAGGAGACGTGAGATCGATGGACTCATGCTGATCGGCCATGGGCTGACTGGGTGAAGCTAATTGGACAGAGACATACTGTATATGAGAGAGGATCACAGAGGCTATGAAAACAGTTAAAGAAAGACTCATTAGAAGGATGAAGAGTTGAGTATTAAGGAAATTATGGTTCTCACAGAACAGCGACAAAAATAGGACGAGGATATGATGCATTGTTTTAGATCAAACTACCAACAATGTTAACAAAAGTTAAAGTAAATACACTCTTCAACAGCTACAGCAGTAAAATACATATTAATAAAGCAGTAATATTAATCCAAAAACGTATATATTAGTAAACACTGACAGGGACTATTTCAGTGCGCAACCAGTACGTTTGTGCCTGTAACTAAAATATTTAAATTCCTGTTACCTGCCCAAATCATATCTGTCTTTAGACCAATCACAACAAGTGCTGTGGATTTTTGCCATATCATATTCATCATAGTATTTGGGCAGTAATGGGTATGGTTTCTAATGCATGACTTTGAATTGTAATGGAGTATAGTACACAGTGAGT
This sequence comes from Gymnodraco acuticeps, assembly GCF_902827175.1. Classification (NCBI taxonomy): domain Eukaryota; kingdom Metazoa; phylum Chordata; class Actinopteri; order Perciformes; family Bathydraconidae; genus Gymnodraco; species Gymnodraco acuticeps. The sequence continues at coordinate 926,279 of NW_022992085.1, forward strand.
TGTTAGTAGTACTTCAGTAAAGGATATGAACACATCCTCCACTGCTGCATACATAGTTAACATCATTTGATATCACTTTGCCTTAACTGGAGAACATATATTAGAAATTATACGTCTCTTGATACCTCAGAAAGGTAAGGAAAGCATGCATCTCTACATGTTTGTGTATAGCATTGACACAGACTAGCTAAAACAACCGCATCCTGAGCAGAACCGATGCGACACAACTAAAGTCAGAATAAGGACTGAATACCAACCCGGAGATGCGTTAAACATTAACCGACTAGGACACACATAGGTGGCTTTTATGAGCATCCATTGGTAAGAGATAAAAATGCATCACAGAGACGCTGCGACCAGGAAAAAAAAATAATCACTACCGACCTGTCAGGAAAATCCTTTTTCCGGGTAGAGGGATGGTGCTCTCTTATTGGTCCATGTGATTGGCTGATGACGCAGGGCGTTCCAGATTTACGCATCGTTTTACGTCTGTTGTTTTGATGACAATGCCGCATTCAAGAGCCCATTGGAAACTAGCCACTAAAAACTTGGGAAAAAGTACCTCGTCGTACACATTTTATTGTTCCTTTATAGTGGGTGTTATAAGCCTCTTGGTTTGGTAATTTAACAAATGAAACTGACGTGGGAAGATGTCACTTGCTAAAACAAACACTGCAACTGTTATATGGCGTCAGTGCCTTTGGACATCACATGTTGCTCATTACCATCATTAAAGTACTGATACCTGGTTAAAATCTAAGGACTACAGTAACCACTTTGCGAGATGGCATTTAAAGAAAAATAGACCATTTTTGGCAGGGTAGAGTTTAATCCATGCATACTACGTGGAGTTGTTCTTCCTGCAGATTGTTATATCTGTTTTTGACCATTTCTTTCTAGTAAATTAATTGTATGATGACATGCCCTGTGGATCACATGGCTCAAGTAGGCTACACTTTATTACGCTAGGTGGCAGAGTTTGCCTTCATATTGCACAGCATTTATCACTGTCACGTCTCAAGATCTGCCAGGTATGCTTTCTACTTAAAATTACAAAATTAATTCTTAAAAATACTACATCTAACTACTGTATTCAAATGTGTTTTGCAAAGAAAAATACTATCTTTGATATCTTTTAATGGTGACTTTGATTCTTAAGTCTTACACTTTTTGTGTTGTGTCAATGTAAGCTATGCTAAATGCAACACGTTGATATTAACTACGAACTATAATCATTAATAATTGATAATATATTACACTTATTCAACTGGAATATAGATATATCTTAGTACCCCCCTCCCTCTGTTTGAATCACTGCTACAGTATCTTTAATGACTTTATGGCACTTTATCAGTCTGAAGCAACCTGAGGCTATCATTGATCTACCACTGCCACGTTGGACTATTGTTTTTCCAACGTGTCATATATCTTTATTAAGTTGTCAGAATATGTTTTATCCCATTTAAAAACATTGATAATATAAAGAAATGTACAAAATGCAATGTAAAAATAGACCTTGAGATTTATTAATTCATCTTCACATTGTAAGGCGAAACAATGCTATGTGTGTAAGGCAGTACAGGTTATGAGGCACAGTTTAATACCATGACAAGGTACTAAACAAAAAATATAATATATATTTTCCAAAACCATTACAACATATCACTGGGAAACTTCTTTAGTGTGTCTGCCTGTGACTTTTACAAAGTGGCACCATAGAGTTCACTATTTCTACCTTACATGTTCTACTGTTTAAATATATTTTCCAGTAAATAAAACAAACCAAATGTATTTTAATCCTGTTACATAAAAGATGAGGTCGTTCAAGTGATTTCATTTAGCTTTGATAAAATGAAGAATTCCTAAGTTCCTGACAACGAGTTGACACACTTTTAGCACTAATGAGCATAAAATAAAATACTGTGCAACACTACATACACAACAATGTAAGGCCTGTTGTAACATTCATAAAATACTGACATCACGTCTAACATGAGCCTTACTGCACACACTGAGGCCATGCTGAAGGAAGTGATGTTACCCAATAATAAACTAAATATTTACAACAATGGACGTCTTTTTATGTATCGACCTTACAGAACAACAGGATATTTTTGATGCCTTGAGTTTTGTTTGGCGTTCACTGAGCTTAACTGCAGCTGCATGTGAGAACAAATACATCCCTGAAGACAAACAGCAATCTGCAAGGGACATATTTGCAATTACATTCTACATATAAAGCAACTTTATTGTTTCAGACAGGTTAACAGCTTCGATGCTGATTATGTATAAAGTTACATATAAAAACCCTGGTTTAAGACAATAAAAAAACTGAAGGAATAAGGGTTCAGAGGACTGTTAGATGGCCTCCTGCTTTGTAATAGTAGGCTGAGGGATGGAGGTTGGCTGCTTGGGCACGGTGGCTATGACCCCCTGAGGCAGTTTATAATGTTCAGAGCTGGAGGCAGTAGGTGGAGACGGGATTGGGCTTTCAGGAGTGGCTGAAAAAGTGGAACACAGAAAGAAACAGTAGTGACTTAGAGGGAGAAAACTGCCGCATAAGCAGGTGTATATTTACCATTCTGTGGGAGAACATGATTTGGGTGCAACACAGATAAAGAAATAAGCACTTTTGTGAAATTTCTCAGAGCATTAAACATGTTTAGAAAGAATAACAGAAGTTCTCTTTGACCAAATAAGCCAGATTAGTTTCCATGAAGAATGTAGAGGATTATTCTGCCAAGCCTGTTTGTCCTTCCAGCTACCCGACCAGGCTGCACATGTAGCTCAGAGATTCAACCGTCTGTGTTCATTCAGACATGATTGATTTTGAGTTCACTTAGATTAATCTTCCTGATTTCACTGATCAAACTGTTTTCGAACAGTAAAGGGCAGTGGAAGCAGCTGAAGCATGAATCTTAAAGGCCACAACAGTTTACTTCATATTTCTGCTTACAGATTTGACCGTTATGGATCACTGATGGGATGTTGCTGGTCACTATAACATTGCTGCCGAGATGCTCCTGAACCAGGTGAGGGTGCAGAGAGTGAGGTGCGTGTGGAGCTTCGTTTGCAGAACCTTGGCGACAAAACACACAAACATACTGTCAGTCTTAATTTACTGCAGCATATATAACCACACAAAGAAAGCCACAGTCCTCTCAAGTCATGGTTGGTTACACATGATGTAAAAGAGCTCACCTCCAAGAAGCATTTCCTGCAGCAGGTTGTCGATCTTGGCCATCCCGAAGAGTTTGACGAACTGGATCTGTTCGATCATCTGCCAGGTGATGCTCTGTAGCGTGGGCAGCAGCAGGAGCAGCTCCCCGAAGCGTCCCCGCGAGTCGTACTGCCGGTCGTTGATGTAGTCTTCCAGGCTGACCTGCACCTGGTATCGCATCCGCTTGATCTTTCCAGGGTCACTCAGACCTTTAGCGTCTGTGGGCGAATAAACATCAGAGGGGTTTACAAAGAGAAGTGTGTTAATGAGTTGGAACATGTTGGAGATTGAAAAGTGGCTAAGAGAATCCAAATAAAAGTCAGTAGCAGTACCTGGGTCAAAGAAAACTATGGCTTTAAGGCAGGCGTATTCATTGTCGTCTATCTGAAGCTCCTGGAAGGGAAGCACCAGCTCGTCCAGGATCCTCACAGCTACCCGGCCCACCTCCAGCTCCGGGCAGTTTCTGGGAATGATGTGGTCATTTCCTGCAGGAGCATCACATTTCTTGTTTGGTCCATCAAAAGAGAATGCTTTTTGTAACAGAATTGGGCAATATGAGTGTGGTAAAGTACTCCTTAAAGTGTCAGTCTTACCTAATAGGAGGATGTCTTTGTAAAGCATGGACCTCTTTGCAGCGCCGAGCAGGAGGTGTTCTCCAGCATGAGCTCGCAGCAACGCCACCTGAAACACAGTTCATTCATTTACTTATTAGAGTGATAATAACTCTGCAATTCTCTACATGTTTTCAATAGTTTGGTGTTGTATGTATTGTATTAAAGCTGCAACAAATAGCTGACTAGCCAATTGACAGAATATAATCGCCAACTATTTTGTAATTGATCAAACGTAAATGTAATCTTCATGCTGTGATGGCAGACAATGCTGTTTTTAGCCTCTCAAGTAGAGGGATTTCTCTTATATCACACTCAAGTGAATGTCTTTGAGTTTTGGACTGACAAAAGAAGACATTTTAAACCGTGGCAGAAGACACCGGCTCCTTCACTGATACAACATCAGCAAATCAGTTACTAAGGCCTGGTGATCTCACTGTTAATGATTCAGCACTTCATTTTCCGAGGAGGGAAATATATTTAAAACCAGCTCATCATATTCTAAATCAGGATTAAATACATTTACTGGTTTTGGAGTTTGAGATTTGAAACTTTAAGAGACTTGCTTTTTAATGCATTTGCTTTGTTTCTACTCCATTTTATTTATTTGGGAAGTGCATATCCTCAGAGTCTGCACCCTGCAGCCACACTATGGTTTTTGACTGGTTGATGAGTGACCAGTGTCTAAACAACTATGTACACTGTGTGTGTGTGGGTTGGTGTGTGTGTGTGTGTCTTACCTGGTCATCCAGGGGCAGGTCACAGAAGGCTGGGATGTATTTGGCCCACTCCACCAGCACCAGCAGCTGCTGCTTCATGGACTCACACACGTCTGTGATGGTGGCGATCTTTTTGGTCCTTATGTCGCCGTTCAGTATAGGAGCAGGGGAGGTGATCTAGATACACAGATGTGGAGTCATTGGATGCCTTGTTGCAGGTGATAAATCACATGTTGGATGTGATTCCCACACATGATTTAGTCTTACCTGTCTTGACAGTACGTCTGCCTGGATGAGTGCATTGATGGATGGTAAACTGCTGTCTTCATAGCTGGATCTCCTGGTGCTGATTCTGTCTCTTTCATTCTGCACAGCTGAAACACACACTGATTTATAGTATCATTGCTATGTTGCGAAAAATAATGCCACTTTCATGCAGTTTAAGCCTTAACAAACAATGACATCTCCATATCTGTGCAGGAACGCAGAGTCATTTAGAAGAAAAATAGGTCTTCTAAGGTTGTCATGTTTATCAGTATATGGCTATTATTGCCCGGAAATGTTTGCTCAGCATAAGCTGGTTAGAGACTCTGGCGCTCCATCGAGTGAACATTAACAAAGTACTACTCGATTGCAACACACTCAGACGAGTCACGTCAATTCAGCGGGGACAGCTCACACACACTCAGCACTGATTTGCTGATTTAATGGGAAATTCTCTTCTTCTGTGTTTGTCACCAAAACACATGGATTGAGTTTTATAGATTCAGTCAGCCTGCTTTGAAAACATGAAAAAAGGCTCCTACCTTCTTTCTTCATGCCGGCTCTGAAGCATTTCTTCAGTCTGCAGTATCTGCATTGATTTCGCTTGTCTTTGTCCACAATGCATTGTCTGTTGAACCTGGAAATTAAGTGGAATAGGTTTGTTTGTGCTGTCAAAGAATCAAAAAAGAACATGGAGTGAAGCAATTTCAGCTGCAAAAAAAATAAATCGATAAAAGCTGGACCGGAAATTAATTGGGGACAATTTTGATGATGAAAGAGTTGTCTTTTAAGCGAAAAATGCTTCACAAATGGCAGGTTTAAGACTCTAAAATGTGATGATCTCATTATTTTCTTCAAAGTGAACTGACAATCTTTGGATTTAAGACCATTGGTCAAACGTTTGAGGACATCAATTTGCATTTTTGAAGATTTTAACTGGCACTTTTTTCTGACATTTTAAAGCAAAAAAGATTAATTGAAAAGTCAAGATAATCATCTGTAGATAAGTTACAGCCCAAGAAGACATCGGCTTCTTTTTCTTGCAGTATTTAAAGCCAATTTACTGACACAACTTGTTAATTATTTGGTTTCTCTTTCACTCACACAAACACATCAGTATGGCAGGGCTTCATGTGCAACGCTTTGCTTCAGTCACAGTCAAATAAACCCAGGTCTGTCCTCACCTGCAGGAGTACATGTGATTTTTGCGGACGCTGCGTCTGAAGAAGCCCTTGCAGCCGTCGCAGCTGGAGGCCCCGTAGTGTTTGCCCGTGGCTCGGTCTCCACAGATGGCACACAGGCTGCCCACCCCCAGGTGTCCGCTGGAGTTCATGGTGGCACTTTCAGTCGGAGAGGAGTCTAAGAGAGGGAGAATACGTGTCTCAAAAGGTCAGTTTTAACACCAAAACCAGGGGGAAAGTGTGTGTCAAAAAGCTTATTTGGATGGCACATGTTTCTGATTGACAGATTTGAGAAGGTGTGAATGACTCATAGTGAATACATTGATCAGCCTGATTAAAAACCAGCCTTCACGAGGATCTGTTACCTACGTGAGTGGCTCACACAGAGTCAACAGAGCGTAATTGATGTCGGCTTGATTGCCTCTTTAAAAAAAAGGCAATCACCGGAGACAGTTTTTTTCACCAGACAATCAATCAACCATAGAGTCTGTCATGGTATAGATGAAAGATGTCAGGATCAATCACGAAATATAGAAACATGTAACTGAGGAGAAAAAGGGGTGGTAAGTAATGTCCTTCCCTTTTGTGGGAATTGAAGTCAGGATCACAGCCAGACTTCATGGGAGACTGCATATTAAAATATGTTGGTGTCACTGTGAACCCCTTGTTCTTCCCTTTCACCTCTGTGGGAACAGACCGTTTGTAACAGGAGATCATGAGAGATCAAATCCAGTCTCAAATCTCCACAAGCTCAAACATGCTTCAGACCAAATGGACAGAGTGTAAAGCAGATTCTCGTAAATCAAAGTCCCTTAATGTTTTACTATCCCGGTGATAAAACAAATAACAAGAAGACCACTGCTCGGGATCGTCCCCGGATGGACAGATGACCCCTTTTTATCACCTAACGCCAGTCCTCTCCTGACCAAAGTTTTAAATCAGTAAAAGTTTCAAAGTTCAACGCCAGGGTTGCATTTATGTGACTCACCTGCGCCCAAGGGGAGCACTTGCATGTTTTCGAACTCCAGCGTGGTGTAGGCTGGGTCCAGAGCCTCGCTGTAGTCTGCCATGTCCATGTCTGCCAGTGCTTTGGACAAACAAATTCTCAACTACCTGACAGAGGGGCAGAAAGACTTGTCCAAGAAGCTAACGTCCCCCCCTCCTCTTCTCCTCTCACACCTCCACTAACCCCCCCTCGGCCTTTAGCTCCGCCCACTAACAAGGTTACCTGTCCCAGTGGAGGCTGATGGGGACCCACTGGTGTCAGAGAGGAGCCCAGTGACTGACAGCCCTCTCCCTCGTGCTGAGAGGTGGAGTGTCTCTGTGGTTGATGGTTAACTAGCTAAGCCGTCAATGGTGATTCACAGGGTTGTTTCTTTTTCTTTCTACCAGAGATAGTGGTTTGATATCTGACATATCTCCTGGGTCCTCTTGTCAGTAATAGATAAACAATTTCTCCAAGAGAGTTAAGTCAGTTCAATCCTTTGCCAAATCACTACTTCACCACCTTAAACCGGCTCTTTTGTTACAGCCAGCACTTTCTGGTGCATGCTGTTATCACATGCACACAGATTTACAGCGGCTGCATTATAAAGCTATAAGACCAAATGAAGCTGCAGCTTATCTTCAAGTGTCTGCAGGGAAACCCAAAGTCATACAGTATACCGAAGTACTCTAGTTTAGAGCAGTTTTTAAGGTAGTTTTGAGCAGTTTTTTTATGTAGTTAAGACCATTTTTTAAGGTAGTTATACTTGAGCATTTCTATCGTATACTACTTTCTATTTCCACTCCACTATATTTCACAGATAGACAGTCTCCTACATTCATGTGGGGCCATTGGCGGATATAAGACACTGTGACCCAGTTCCTTTTACATAGGAGCAAGACTCCAAGACTAAGCAAAATGTTATGAACTACATTTCACCACAAACAAAGTTAACAAACAAATACACTTGGATCAATGAATACCCTATGACACACAATATAGGATCTTTCTTTTTGATTAAAATGCTTCTTATATGTTAATGAATCAATAATGATGATGTGTAATCTATGGTAGGGCTGCTCAATTAATCGTATTTTAATCGCAATTACGATTATGGCTTGCAACGATTACGAAAACAACGTAATCGAAATAAAACGATAATTTTTTTATTATTATTAATTTATTTATTTTTTGGTTTCTCAGTTGAGTTATACTTAAAGTTCAGGGTAATCAACTGTTAAAAACATATTGTTCACATGCTTTTTTTCTCAATAAATGCATGTTTCCAAAGTCAATGGATAATCGTTTTGAATAATCGTGATATCAATTATTGACCCAAATAATCGAGATTATGATTGTTGCCATAATCGAGCAGCCCTAATCTATGGTAATCTAAAAAGGGTCCTTTCTGTAAAATAAGTACTTTTACTTAAAGTAAGTGATGTTGTAAATGATGTTGTACTTTTGGGTTTGATTGCAGGACTTTTACTTGTTACAAAGTCTTCTTACACAGTAGTATTTCTACTTTACGAAAGTCATATTCAGACCTACAAATCTGAGTTAATTCCTGCATAACTAGCAGAGGAAATAACTCCTGCTTAAGCGAAGTGATGCCTTTATGTAAAAGACTTTATTGTTTGCGAAAATGCAATTCTGAGTAGCTCAACACTTGTTTTTGGAAAGGCAGCTGGTTTGAATAAGCTTTTCCACTTTAGACCTACAGTGACACTTGGGTTTGAAATCATCACGTAATGATGTATTACAGTACAACAAGAGGAACTTCTTTTGGTCATTAAGTATTTAGAAATATTGCTCAGCTAATTTAAAATGAATGTAATGGTAGAATGAACAACACAGTGTTTGTTAATGGTAGGAATAAAGACAAAAAAAGGGCCATTCACAAACTACAAGATGTGATAGGCAAACTATAGGTTGAGTTAAAAGTGAAATGCAACAATTAAGTGGTTTAATATAAATGCAAATTTGATCAACCTAAAAACACAAAGTGCCTCAACATTTACATTTCCAGGATCATTATGTATTTTGTGAAATCATCCGGTTTAACTATGCAACGTCGAACAAAATTAGAACAATTGTCAACAGAAATACTTAAATTAAACCGGCCCCACTTAGTGTTTTTACATAAAAATATAAACACTAAATGTATGATTTGTTAAAACACAATTACGCACCATTATATTGTTTCATTATGTATTTGTCAACTATTATAACTCACGAAGTATAACTGATGTGTAAACTAATGAATGATTGGTCGAATAATTTCTAATAATTCATTGTATTAGTATTTAATATTAGTATGTCCTAGGGGAGTGTTTAATCCATTGAAATGTGGATGAAGTCTGCGGACTAAATCTAAGAGGTCCCTTTTAAACTCCTGAAACTGAGCATGTGGTATTTTTTATTTACATGTATAATGATAAATCATAAAACGTAATTAAAGCTATGTTATACTGTGATTTACTCACTAACTGGTAAAACACCAGTAGTGGATTTTTCATAAGAGTAGATTAATCTGTGAACAAAGACATGAATAAACACTTAATTATACCCGTTTACAATGGCAATTGACCTTAAACCTTATTTAACACAACACTTATTATGCTAAGTAGGGGAAGTTAAAGCTTGTCGGGGCGGTGGTGGCGAAGTCGATAGGGACTTGGCTTGGTAACTGGAAGGTCACCAGTTCAAGTCCCGGCAAGACCAAGTGCTACCGAGGTGTCCCTGAGCAAGGCACCGTTCCCTACACTGCTCCCCGGGCGCCGTTCAAAATGGCAGCACACTGCTCCTAACACTAGAATGGGTAAAATGCAGAGAAACCATTTCCCCACGGGATTAATAAAGTATATCAAAATCAATAAATAAACACTTACTTATACCTGTTTACAATGGTAATTGACCTTATTTAACACAACACTTATTATGCTAAGTAGGGGAAGTTAAAGCTATGTGTTCATTGTTCATTAACTGTTAGTTATTACTAATCGTGAGTAAATCATGTCACATTTTTATTGAGAATGTGATTAAAAAAAGCACCCATCCTTTCAGTTTTTGTGGGTGCTTTTCTGTGACTCCTCACTGAACCTGGTTGTTTTTAAGGAATAGATGATCTGCTTGCACACAGTGTCCACCCCCACGCATGTCACACAGCAAACAGTAGTTGTGTATTTGAAGAGAAAGTGCCAGTACATAGTGGCAGGTCAACAATCCCGAGTTCAGGCCGAACATCAGAAGCCCTGTGTACGTGAACTTGTTAACCACACACTCAAATTATACTGGGGGCTCATAAAATTATGTTTCTTGCAGCAGACAAACACCATCTGATCAATGATTACAAATTGACAGAAAAACCCCTCTTAGAATAATCCAATCAGAAGTGAAAATGGAAGCGATCAACCCGTGATTAAACCACTATTCTTTTCTCATAGATTAACATTAATTGATCTTTAACAACCTGATTAACTCAACCAGGCTCAATGACTCATGATCAGAGATGATTAGAGTCTTCTCGATGATTATCTTGCATCAAATTGAGTCAGTGGCAGCGAGTCGTTGCACGTGTGTACAGAGGTCGTCCATTACAACATTTCTTCGCGTTCGATCCGTGCTGCTCTTCTGCAATGCCCATATTTGCTCAAGAAGTGTGCTGATTATTTCAAAGCACAGAGGGGGGGTGAGCATGGGAGAATCAGTGTGGAGCTATGAATGAGTCACTCAGAGCAAATCTTATCTCCCCCGTCATTAAAGTGCTTTTATCGCTGCTCCCATCTTAAAATTCTGTGAACTCCTCAAGGAACAGTCATATACAGGACTATAAAGCATAATCTGTCAGGTTACAACTTTCTTAATCACAAACTGACAAACTGTTCTGATGTGTTAGATAGAGGACAGGTTAGCCAAGAAATCTCCTTTAACCTATCTGCGTTTTGAGGTGGGGGGTTTGTCCTGACTTACTGCACAATGTCAGAGCACACAGGCTGGATTGACACGTGCACGTGGCTGTAAAACTCAAATACCTATACAATACAATTATATTCTGGAGACATTTTCTTATGTTGTCGCAATATTTAAACCACAGAGCCACAGACTGGAGAGCTCTGCAGAGACCAAACATGTCCTGCTGTCATATGGGAACAATTGTTCATAGGTCTAATACATGTCTAGATATTTAAAGAGGCCCTATCATGGTCATATTTGTATTTCATGCCTCCACTGTGACATTTTGACATGCTGGCAAAACCTGGCACAGTAGTCAAAACAGCCTATTTCTTACTTCACACACACACACACACACACCACACACACACACACACACACACACACACACACACACACACACACACACACCACACACACACACACACACACACACACACACACCACACACACACACACACACACACACACACACACACACACACACACACACACACACACACACACACACACACACACACCACACACACACACACACACACACACACACACACACACACACACACACACACACACACACACACACACACACACACACACACACACACACACACACACACAATACTAATTAGCAATTGTTAAACTAAACAAGATCAACTAAGACGGTGAACATTGTAAACGTTAGCACGGAATGCTAATGTTAGCTGTGCCTGAGCGTAATGAGGCTCTCTTACATTATACATTATATATCACATTAAATAATTTATACAAGTTAAGGACAATTCAAATCTTAATGTAAGTTACACATTGCTATGCTTGTGTATAAGCAACAGTTCTTTTTGGATTAAAATACTGAAACTCAATGGAGGCCAAAATATTTGAGCAATTCTTTTAATAAAAAATGTACTATTTGTATAATATTTAATACAGACAATATACAAATGTGAATGTTAAAAATGTCATGCAAGGCAGTAGAGGTGGTAGTCTGTAGTTCTGTGATGTGTGTTGGATAGATGAAAATAAGTTGATTTAAGTTTTAGTCAGTAGTATCCTGTGCCTTATTTCATATATATATTTTAATTCCCTATTGGATTCAATCTGTGTCTTTTTTTTATTATTCTTTGTGTGTGTTTTTTATGCGGGTGAATATTGAAATGAGTGTGTTATGTGTACTTTGTTTATGGCCCAATAAAATAAAATCACATTTTTCATCTAATTGTGATGTTTTGAAGCACAACACAAACATGTGATAAGCAGATATCCAAGCTGAAACTGTATTCCAACACAGCACTTTGATAATGCTGCCACTGACATCCACTGGCTGACATTTAGCTGTCTAATAGCTGCTGAACGCAGTGGGCGGCTGCCATGTTGAAATGTGATGGACCAGAGAGAGCTGTCTTATAATCAGTCACCCAAACTCCTGCCCCGGGGCTAAAAGTCAAAGGATCGCTGAGACCTGATGTAACACTTGTGTGATTCTCCCCTTTGAAACTTCAAACTGTGAACAAAGTCCTGTCTATCTTTTGAATAGGAATCTCCGACCACTGACCAAACTCCATTTGCAACAGCTGCCTAGTTGTACCTTATCCTCAATGACTACATTTCATTTCCCCTAAGCCCGATCTGAAAGGCAGGCGGTCTGGAAAGCGACCCCGTAAAGTAAATGAAAATACAGGAACTAACATCTGGGATAAAGAGACGATCACTGTGGCCTGGAGGAGTTTATAACATGTGGAATATATACTGACGGGGGACTTTAATTTTGTTTCTTTCCAAAAAGAGAGCTGCACCACATGGGGGGAAATGTGAGTGTTTGTGAAGCAGCATCCAGGAGTGTTGATAAGAGGGAAACAGAAGGAGATAATGTGCTGGCTGCAGCAGATTTGAGGCTCTGCTCGCTCTCCTGCAGGAGATGAAGCAGATAGGTGAGTAGAGTGTCATGGCAAAGACCTTGTCAACAGATAACTGTCTGCAAATAACACGACTTATGCAAGCTTCTGTGGCTGACCGCGGGGATATCATGTCTTCTATGCCACTGAAATATCGTCAATGCTTTCATTAACATTGGTTATTTGTGAGGATTAATTTACCATTTCAAATAAAATAAGAATGTCTTTATAGCGGGTTCATTATGTTATAGCTTTCTCCTGCTTTTATAGAAGAAACCACTTTACGTCAGTTAAATAGCTTATTTCTATTTTTCCTGTTAAATGATAGCATCGTATAACTTAAATGAAGTTAATCTGTTCTCAGAGGCCTACAAACCCTGTAAACTAAAGCACGTTCACCCCCAGTAGAAATGTTATAGGTGTAGTTTTTTTTTCTTTTTCGATTCAAATGAAAAATGATATCACAGATTTAATCAGATTGCCAATCAGATGCCTTTCTGCGTTATTTAAAAGCTCAAATTTTACTTTAAAATGTAAAAATATGTTGTCTATCTTCTGCCATTTAACCTGACCTCTTTAAGGGGGGGTTTAACTGTGTTGTATGAAGTTGATTTCAATACATTTCAAATGGAAAGACGTTGAAATCATGATATCTTTGGGGAAATAAAGCAGAGTTATCATATGTTTTCTCATCAATTATGATTATTTGTTCTATTAGGATAATGAAAAATGCTAGTGTCTATATATATTTTCTTCGTATTTTATAATATTACGGGGTAATGCAATAAGATTAGGTCGATGAATTAAGGAGGTATGGTTTTGCGATGAGATGATCTTGAGTTTTTTTCCAAACTATTTTTGAGATTGTGACTTTGATTCTAAAACATGGAATTAAATGAAAGGCTTTACACAACGTTGTAAGACAACCACAGCTTTGTAGTCCTCATGCACAGTTTACATATTTCCACACAGTAATGTTTTAAGCTGAGGAAACATCCTCAAGTATTTTGCAGAGAGATACAAATCTATAATCTACAAAAACATGCTTGATGTTGTTTCACATCCAGTCAGACTGACAAACTCAAGTAGCCTCCGTTCCACCAAATAAGTAAACAATTGCATCAATAAACACAAAAACTCATGCAAGACGTAAATCAATCACAGCGGGTGATAAGGCGCTGTAATCATTAACTGTGTTTTGCTGAGAATTCATTTTGACTGCAGGCCCGATCCCCTCCGTCAGCAGCTCTTATCTCTCTGGTTCTCTCTGAGGCCCTTCAAGCTTGATCGATACGCATCTAACCTCCACAGCTTCAATAACAAGGCACTAAATATTAGGGGAGTCAGAGCACGACCTTAATCAAAGAGGGCTGCGTCTTAAATTGAAATCTGATTAATTGTGACAACATTACACATAAGGACAAGAGGTGAACACTATAGCTGTAAACTCTGTGCAGCTTATCAGTTTCCTTTTCTGGCTTCAAACGATGCTAACTTGCATTGTTTCCTATCAAAATACGTTCATTCTCCATTCAAGAAGGCAGACACATAATCATTGTTTGTCTGGCTTCAGTCATCCAGATTTTAGTTTGGACGGTTTAAACATAAGCCTGTCAACGGGCAATCAAATATTTCTCTATTTTATGGAAGAAACACGCAACTCCACAGCGTAATTGAATACTTCATACAAGTTAAAATGGTAAATAAAAGCACAAAATGTGCATGAGCATTCAAAGCGTGCCACAGGCCTCGGCTGTAGTGCTCCTTCTTGAGTAAAAGTAGGAAAAAGAAGAAAAAAACATGATGCATTTTATCTTGAATTAACACTAAATCCCCCCCAAAAATATTAAGCATTGTGCAGGATTATAATATTATATATTTGTATTGTTATCTTCGATGTAATGTTAAATTAACAATAAAAGGTCAAGGTGAAGCTACTTTTAACTATTATAAACAGCTGGGTACTTGAATCCATGACATTGCAACATTATTTATAAGTTTTGCAGGTGAATAAAAATGAAACTGCAGCTATAAGATATATGTCCTGGAGTAAAAGTACAACATTTCCAGCTGACATGTTAAGTGGAGCAGTAAAAGTATGAAGTAGCAAGAAATGGAAATACTCTGATTACTGGAAACTGGTTGAAATTATAATTATGTGCGGTTAATGTAATTGTTATTTTTCACTAAGTAGCTCAAATTAAACCTTGAGTCTTGAGTGGACTCACTAACCTTTTACCACTGCCAGTACAAATTAAATCACTGATTATACTGCCCTCATGTGGACACACGGCACAACACATCCAACTCACGGCAGTAAACCAGGCTCACGTGTTTTGAGCTGAATGCTGAATTACTGATTTACCATGCATCCTAAATACTGCATGCATAGAATCCAATCATTGGGATTTTAACGAAATTGTTGGCTAACAGATTAATTAAGCATTTTCCTCAATGAAGCATCTCTTGTAAACAGTCAACATCTAGAGCTTTCCACTCCTGCAACTCACTTCTTTTAAAGATTCAAGCAGCATTTGAAACACACACAACACTATTGTACTTCAGCGTGCAGCAGCTTTACTTCCATCGGCTTTAAGACCCTCACCCTCGCTTCTAGAATAATCTACACACACCGGTTCCTGAATCTCCCAGCCTTCTCTCTCTGTGTTTCCGTCACTTGTACCTGTGTCTGTGAAGTGCAGCGTCCCATCCTGGCCGTACATCCCTCTGAAGGCCTGACAGTGGGCCGGCCAGCGGACAGGAGGCCCCTGAGCCTCGGCGGCTCTCTGGGGCCCGGCCAGGCTGAGGCCGGCTGGAGGAGAAGAGGCTGTCCCTGGATAGTGCTGCTGTTGGGCCGGGGCCGGCTGTAAGGGCCCAACGCGCCGGGGATAATCCCCCTAATGCCTGTCACAATGAGATTTGATTGGAGACTTGAACACCCGGATTAATGGTGTCAAGTGAACAGTGTGTAATACCTATGCTCCTAACAAAATGCTAATGGAGATTTCTGCCTCTGAGTTACAGCTAGATCATATTTTTTAATAAAGTTCATATTCAATTTCACTTTGTTAGCTGAGGAATTTTCAATAGGACTCTTTGATCTTGAAATAGTTTGGCTGTTTTTTAAGCAAAGTTACCAGAAGGTTTCTTGTTGCTCAGTTGTATTGCTTATTGTAATTAAAAGTGGTGCAGACAACACACTTTGCGTAAGACTATCTGCAGCCCCGACGTTGAACTTATGTGCTTGAGCCTAAGACCCCTGTACCTGCCTAGAGAGTTTGGTAGTATCATTCTCTGCACTGTTTATATTCCACCCAGCGGGAACGCAGCAAGTGCAGCAGCTCAAATCACTGACTGTGTTCACCAGCAGCTACTACACACTCCTGACGCTCCGGTTTTTATTCTAGGGGACTTTAATCATTGCAAACTTGAACTGTCACTACCCGGTTTTCAACAATACGTTACATGTGAGACCCGGGAAGATAAAATTCTAGACAAATGTTACGGAAATGTGAACAACGCATATGTGAGTAGAGCCAAACCCCCGCTTTCGAACTCGGACCATAACACTGTTCATCTAATACCTACCTACTAAACGGTTCTCAAGCGAAGTAAACCACAGACCAAGACTGTAAAGGTTTGGACTAGTGACAGCATAGAGTCTCTTAAAGGATGTTTTCTCTCTACTGAGTGGAGTATCTTTCATGAGATGGACGTGGATAATGCTACTGTGACGGTAACTGACTATATACAATTCTGTGCTGACAATGTGATACCTCAGAAAGAAATAACTGTGTACCCCAACAACAAACCATACATAACTAAAGAGGTTAAGGACTGCATCAATCGTAACAATATAGCTTTTAAAAACCGGGATAAAACGCAACTGAAATGTGTGCAAAAGGAGCTTAACCACATGCTCAGAGAAGCTAGAAGGAGACATAAGGACATTATTGAACAGAACTTTTCTACAATGAACTCCAAGGAACTTTGGGACACTATGAAGGCAATCACAAATATGACTCCAGCTAAAAAAACTCTCTGTACCTCTGATGACCTGCAAAAAGCAAATTAACTGAATGACTTTTTCAAGAGATTTGAAACCCAGGACTTCTCCTCTGATTGTACAGACATCTTAGAGACAATCTCTGCTACTGACCAGGATGGAAGGGTGGTGATTGACCCTTTAAAGGTCCGATCACTTTTTAAACACACCTGTACTAAGAAGGCCACAGGGCCAGATGGCATCTCTGCATTCCTTCTCAAGACATTTGCAGAAGAACTGACATCAGCATGGTGTCCCATATTTCAAAAATCTGTTGATCTTCACACCATCCCCACCCTCTGGAAAAAATCAATAATAAAACCTGTCCCCAAAAAACCTTGTCCAAAGGTAAACAATGATTTTAGGCCTGTTGCATTGACATCCATTGTCATGAAATGTTTTGAGATGATCATGGTGCCGCTGCTAAAGAAAGAGGTTGATGTACATTTAGACCCTTTTCAGTTTGCCTACAAGCAAGGGCGTGGCACAGACGATGCTCTGAATAGCATCACACACCTGGTCACTAAACACCTGGAAGACCCTAAGGCATATGTACGCCTACTGTTTGTGGATTTCAGCTCGGCTTTTAACACACTGCAGCCTCACATCTTGCTTCAAAAACTGATAAAGATCAGTATAAATCCTTTTATCTTGAAATGGTATTTCTCGTTTTTAACCAATCACACTCAGCATCTCAGGGTCAACAATGCCCTCTCAGAGCCCCGGACCATGAGTACAGGAGCCCCCCAGGGTTGTGTGAGCTCCCCGGTCCTCTTCACACTGTACACAAACGACTGTACGAGAATCCACCCGGAGAATTATATCATCAAATTCCCAGATGATACAGCCATCCTTGGCTTAATGCACAAAGGCAGCAGTTCATCGGCTTATCACTCTGAAATAGAGAGATGTGTGCAGTGGTGTGATTTTAACCATCCAGTGCTGAATGTGAGGAAGACTGAGGAGATGGTGTGGGACCCAAAGGCAGTGGGTGACCTTAGGCCGGTGGTTATCCACAATGAACCCATAGCTCAGGTCAGCTCCTATAAGTACCTTGGTGTCCATCTAGATAATACACTCAGCTGGAAGGCGCATGTTCAAGGTCTGTGCTCTAGACTTCAACAGCGATTGTACTTTCTGCGTCGACTCCGGGCTTTCGGAGTCGACCAGAAGTTCATGTTACTGTTCTATCATGCAGTGTTGGAGAGCATCATTAGGTATGGTATTACTGCCTGGTATGGTAACTTGACAGTGCAGTCAAAGTCACAGATCGCTCGCCTGGTACAGACTGCTATGAAAATTATGGGGGTTAAAAAACACCCATCTCTCCAAAACATATACAAGCAGTCCATTATCAGACAGGCAAACAAATGATCCCACCCACATACTCCACCCGGAATTCCAGCTCCTACCTTCTAGTAGAAGATTCAGGGTTCCCAAGAGCAGGCTGAACCGCTATAAGCACTCATTCCTACCTATGTCCATTAAGCTTCTTAACATTCACATGAAATGAAATGTAGTCAAATGTAATGAAATGTACTTTTTAAATGTTGGCCATGAGTGTAGTGCAATAGGTCGCCATTGTCAGTATGTGCGTCTGTGTATTGTGTTTGTTCAAACGGTGTATGACTGATGATATGTGTATGTACGGAACTGCAAGACGGAGTCCAGAACACATTTCCTTACGGGGACAATAAAGTATCGTATCGTAAATGAAATGTAATACTTCTACGCTTTGTTTTAGCGCATTTGTCTTTTAGCCTATACAGTAATTCCCCAAAAGTCCAGTTGGCCCAGATTGACTAGCAAGATAAATTGCAATTATATATATATATATATATATATATAAAGTATTTAAAATGAGCTCAACCTTTACCAGCCGATAGATACAATTATGCATTTATCATAACACAGTCATTTAAAATATTTGATTTTGAAATGGCCACTACAGTATATGCATAACAAGTCCTTTTGGTACTGCTATTGCATTTAAGTGTACAGAGAAAAATAAGATTTTGCAATTTTCATAACAACTGGGCAACATCATCTGCTGAAGATGATCTTGTGGTACGATCAAAAGCTCCAAACCAATAGAAAATAAATAAATGGAAGTGCCAGCAGTTTATAAACTACCTGCTCCAACGTTAAAATCTCAAATGGAAAGAATTTGCTAACCTATGAATGCATCAGTATATATATCACTGACTGGCATTTTGCTGCCTATACTTTTAGCTGATAGTACTAGAGTCAAATGATGCTTTTGCGAATGAAGTCAAATATCTTCATATATCTCTTTCGCTACTTTCAGTTCAAAACATTGAATACAAACATTGCAATGTTTAGCACATTTGAGGTAGTCTTAATGTGTTTAATTCATGCCAAATCTTCATCAGGTCCCACACAGCAACATGCATCATATATGACCAACATTATAAAAAAATGAGAGCGTGAAAAACCTTGCTGTCTTGACAGGCAGAGGTTTTTATTAGACGTGTTAACTCAGACGGTGTGGGGCCTCCGTCGGGTCATTCAGCTCTGAAGGCAAACAGATTTCTGCTGAGGATCTGTTGAACGGCTGCTGTCATGTTTGCATTCACAAAGTGATTCTGCCAACAGCGCAGCTCGGGAGTTTGTCCAGGTTGTGACCGTTGGGCCATTAATCCCATATGTCTGACACAAGTAATGTGTGTTGCACGAGGTTAGTTACATTGCTAATAGGAACGTTCAAAAGCTTTTCTCTGCACATTATTTAAAAAGAGACTGTTTTGGTACAGGAAATAACTCCTGGCCTTCGTTATCATATTGAAAGTGGCACCTATAATCTGAAGAAGGGCTGAATATGTATCGCCTGCTAGAGTCTTAATGTCAGCACCGTTTTGCAGCAAACTGAACAGTGACTTGCAGTTTGTTTGGACAAAGAAGCACTTTATAAACCAATCCAGGCCAAAAAGAGGCTTAGTGTAGGCAGCTGCCAAAGAATGCATTTGTAACATTAACGTCCTGGTTTTGGAAGATTTGTTGAGAATATGGATAAAAAACAAAGTTGCGACTGTACTCAAAATCAATGCAAAGCAGGTGAGACAATGCTCTGCTCAGGGATGAAGAAGGCAAAGAGGTGACCAATGCTATAATCATTATTTTAAAAAACAGGATCCCACAGTGTGATAAAAACCAACCCACTCTCTTCAGTCTGCGTACAAATGACACGACTTTACACATTGGAAAATGCGTGCAATAGATACGTTAAAGTCCGATTTTGCGTGCCTATCATACGCCAACTATTCCCATTGAGTTCTGAGTCCGAGTTTTGCGTGCATATGAGACGCAAATGGATACGGTCGGGTCTGAGAAGACCGGAAGCTGTGTGGTCCATAAAAACATGTTATTACTCAATATCAAGCCACGATTATTGATTTGATTTTAAATCGTATAATGTCGGACTTTTTTTGCCGTCCGTGATGAAAAGAAATGGGGCTCAGAGCATACAATACACATACAATACACATACATTGTCAGCTGATTGCGTTCTATTGCATCAAATCTAAAGGATAAAGCTGATTAAGACAACACACATCAATGTTAGTAATTAGGGTTAGGTGCCTGAAACGCCTCCATTGGACTATTTTGTTTACTTCTGGAATACAGTGACATCATTATGTAACACTTTGTTTTGCTAGCGCTCCAACACATTGTACATGATTGGCTAAGGGGCGGGACATCTTTAAGTAGTTGACCAATCACAACAGAGCTAACCAATCAGAGCAGACTGGGCTCTGGTTTCAGACAGAGGGTGAAAATAAGTGGAGACATGTCCCAGTAGAGACACTACATACTGATATACATTTTATTACTTTTATTTTATTTGACCTTTATTGGCTATATTACCTAAATTGTTTATGTTTATACATCTTATTTTATCTTGTATTACAAATGTTCTGTTATGTTTGTATCATTTATTTTATTTTATTAATTTAAAAATGGAACAACTGCCCCGAAAACCAATTTCACCCTGGGATGATTAAAGTGTTTCTGATTCTGATGTCCTCTGAACATTATGTATACTAATCTGTTGGCCTCTTTATGTGTTTCATAACTGTTAAATGTTATTAGTGGGCAATGTTTCGTAAATCATCAGATCTTAGTGTGGTGGGTCATGTCTTGATATTCTTATGTTGATTGTAACCCATTTCACCGATGCGTTATTATGTATGTATGATTATACTTCTCATTTTGCCCGAGCTTTGTAATATTTGCATCTTCTGGTCCCACTGTGACATGCAAATCATTCAATGAATGACCACAGGAGTAAAAACAAAACCTCCATCAACTGCTGTATTAGAAAGCTGGTGGGAGAGGCAGTACTGTGCACATGATGGGGATTGTATCCTGGAGCCCAACCAAGCTAGCGTTATCAAAGTTTCATATTTCAGGCTTTTCAGTGAGAGAATATTTTAGCTAGGAGAAAAAGTACATCTGCCTTTTCCAATATGCAGCTTCTCAAAACTCCCTCTTGTATTCAACAACATCAAGCTCAAATACTTTAAAATCAACCTGTAAACTCCCTCACTGCTCCGACAGCTCAAAGCCTTCATCATCACCATCAGGCTCGGCTCCCATGGCCTCTTTTAACAACCTCCATATCTCTGACACACCTCCTGGATTACAGCCGTGTGAAAAAGGCAGACACAAATGGCGATGATAATTATTTCCCCTCTTCTGATTCTGTTGTGATCCAGCAGAGCTCCGGAGCCAAACAGATGCTGCACAAGCCGGCGAAAAAGAAAGAAAAAACCAAGCAGCTGTCCCACACTACACCTATTTTCTACAAAAAGTGTGTACTCACCAAATGGAGGTTCCATACTTGAAGCGACTTGTGTGTTTACATTGACCATGTCGTCCTCTGCTTCCTCTCAAACATGTGTTTTAAATCCACGTTTCCCTCCCTCACCATAAGGTGTAAAATGTGGAAGTTTGGCGCAGGTTGCTGTAGTGTGAGAAGGGTGTTGTTGGTGCAAGGTAAGGCCGGTGTTGCCGCTGTTATCTTATTGGTTTTCCTAATCTGGGCAAATGTGGGTGGGGAGGTTAAACAGTAACTAGCTCGTATGGACACCAATCTATATAGCAGCTGTAACTAAGGCAACATG
Source organism: Gymnodraco acuticeps (assembly GCF_902827175.1). Taxonomy (NCBI): domain Eukaryota; kingdom Metazoa; phylum Chordata; class Actinopteri; order Perciformes; family Bathydraconidae; genus Gymnodraco; species Gymnodraco acuticeps. The sequence goes on from NW_022992085.1 coordinate 948,294, forward strand.
ATGATAGAAACTCAAATAGACATTAAGTTATTATGTGCTTTTCCCTCTTTCTCTGCACCAAATAGCAGTTTCTCCAAATACAGATTAGTGACTAAGAGCGCTGAGTAAGAAACTGAGTTTATACAGAAAGGAGAGGGAAAGCTGGAGGGTGGGGAGTCAAATAAAAGACTGAGAGGAGTGGAGCATGTACTGAGGGTGGCAGCGAGCAAACTGTGATGAGTAACCTCACCAGTTTTGTTTTTACTGAAGGAAAAATATGAAATTGGGCCTAAATGGAAATGGATGTCAGGAAACCCACTGAAATCTAATTAAAAAATACTATGTGCATTACTTCCTGTCCTAAATGGAGATTTCCCACATGCTTAACTGCATACAATCCAATGTGGCATCATGCAGCTCCATCTGATACATTTGACCAATTTCACAGGAAGATTGACTCGTTTTCTTAGGTCATTTTCATATATAGTCAACCCAGTCTCACGGCATTTCGTGTAATAGTCACAAAATAAATGTAATCTATTGATTCGTGTTCACCAACATGATTTTCCCATTGTTTTCGTGTCACACAGAACGACTTTAAAAGCAATGTATTTCTATTGGTAGTATGTTTCGTGCCTGCAACACGTCTTTTTGTCCGGTCGGGTCTTGGAAGACCGGAAGCTGTGAGGTTCATAAAAATATGTTCTTACTCAATATCAAGCCACAATTATTGTTTTTATTTTAAATTGTATAATGTCGGACTTTTTTTGCTGTCCGCGAGGAAAAGAAATGGGGCTCAGAGCCTCAGAATACTGAAATCTGCATTTTTTTCAATCTTCTTTCCTTCTAATTGTTATTATTTACATTGCTTTTAAAAACGTTCTGTGTGACAGGAAAAAAATGGAGAAATCATGTTGGTGAACACGAATCAATAGATTAATTTTGTGACTATAACACGAAATGCCGTGAGACTGGGTTGAAATAATGATGATGAACATGATTTACATCCAATCGATACGTCAGATTCTGGATTTATCACCTACTTTAACAATACTGGTGTTTTTATGTGATTTATAGTTGCTTGAGCACATTTTGTGAAAACATGCACTTTTTGTTCTCTTGCTAGTAGGCTACTGTTGTTAAGTAAGAGGATCAATGTCACTACAGCCTGCAACCAGTTAGCTTAGCTTATGGTAAATACTTTAAAGGCTACCTGGAAAAACAGCTATAGGCTAGTTCAAATAAAAACCTCTGAAACTTACTTATTACTATGTAACAAAAACCATAGATAAAAGTTGTGGCTTTATAGGGCTAGTAGACAAAAATGTGAATTATTATTAGTTATCAAACTATTTTCTTTTTAAACTATTTCTTTAATTGTCTGTGGAGTCATTAACTGGTGATGCCATCCTCAAGAGAAAACAAAGCACAAAAGTGACAGAGACAGACTATCAGTTTCCCTGGGTTTCCAGTCTTCATGCTAAGCTAAGCTAACTGTCTCCTGTAGCATCATCTTGTCATCTTAAGACAAGACAGCAAATAATTGTATTAAACTATTTCAAAAACTATTTATTTTACTTTCTGTGGACTCAATTTACTGGTGATGACATCCTGAAGATTGAAAGTCATACAGTTTTTTTTTTTTTTAAACAGTTGCAGTTAACAACTATAATATTACAGAAATGAAGAGTCAGCAGCCACTCTCCATTTTAGAACAAAGACCTGCCAGATAAATGGTTATTAAATCCTCAAAGTCATTACACTTTTGTTTGTGAGGAACTGTGTTTGCTGTGTGTGTGTGTGTGTGTGTGTGTGTGTGTGTGTGTGTGTGTGTGTGTGTGTGTGTGTGTGTGTGTGTGTGTGTGTGTGTGTGTGTGTGTGTGTGTGTGTGTGTGTGTGTGTGTGTGTGTGTGTGTGTGTGTGTGTGTGTGTGTGTGTGTGTGTGTGTGTGGTTGGAAGCACAGCTGATCCCTCATATTTTAGACCATAAAAGTTGCATGAGTCTCTTTTATGGCTCAGGAAGTCTCCGAGGGTTGAATGGAGAGAGATGTAATGAGGTGAAATGCAGGACAGAACATTTCCTGCAGGAGCATTTATTTATTTATATATACACAGCACAGCGTCATAATTTATTTATAACTTAATTACTATTCAGCCATCAGGCAAACTGTGAATTAAACACATTCACTGCAGGAATGACTGGACAGATTTTCACACTAAACAAAAAAAATATATACCATCAGGTTAGAAGATCATAGTAAATATAATATATACAACAAAAGTGCTTATTTTTTTTTGGGGGGGGGGGTAATGCATATAAAACGTCACCCAAATTCATCAAAAACAGTGCAAACAATCGCTGTGGATGTCTATAAAAAATATAAAAATGGGAAACTTATGAAAGGTTATTTTGTTAGTGATCAACAGCGCTGAAAATATAAAAATGTATTTTAAAATATCATTAATATAGATTTACTTTGAACGTAGTGGTAAGAGCTGCATCATTTTATGCAGACATCGTCAAACTTGATTTAACATGGATTATGACTTTGTTTTCTTCCATTTAAACACAGTGTGTTAAAGTCTTGTAAGTCATCTGGGTGTTGTTTTTGGGGAGCACTGGTTCCTCCAGCAGGATCCGCCGTAGCTGGACGGACAGACAGAGCAAGGCTTGCCCCTCTTATAGGGGACCTCCCCCACCCAGTTGCCCCTGAAAAAAACAAATGAACATAATATTAGTTATAAGGTAATTTTTATTTATTTTTTTAAACATGTATTTATTTATTTTTTTGATATATCACATCGCACAAACACAACCGAACATTCCCCAACATTAGACATAGCAGATTACAAAATAATGCTAACAAATATATAGATACTAGAAATCAGTTTAAAGTACAGACCAAGAATATAATGACATTTGCAAATTCAACAAAAATACAATAAAAGCACATCCACAAACAGAGCAGAGTCAAGTTTACAGTTCTCCAAGTAGATTAACCTCAACATTTCCTCACAGTAGTCTTTTCACTTTAACCTTCCATAGCTTCTGCAATGTCCCCATTTTAGCTATAAGACATTTTTAATGTGTGGGTTTCCCCTCAACATGTTGGTTTCATACAAATACCTATTAATGAACGATACTGTAACTATTGTATATTCTTGTTGTCAATAAAACCAATAAAGTATCTGTAAGTGAGTCACTACTTTACTTTATCTCTTACAGTAAGTACTCTAAGCCTTAATTATTTCCAGCGCAACAGTGTGGAATGAGTTGTTTTCTCTCCTTGAAAAGCCAATGATAAATTCAAAAATAAGGAATTGTGTAGACCGGTTTTGTGCTGTTAAAATTGTATTTATTAAACTTGACTTACTTCACAGAGTAGTTGCAGACCAGCAGCGTCGCCTCCTTCCACGTGCTTCCAAACACCTTCATGTTGGAGCAATTCCTGACGGCACATCCCACTTTCTTGGTGCTCGCCCAAACCATCTGAGAGAAAAGAAAAACACTTTTTGATGCTTATAGTTTATCCATAAAAGGAAACCATGCACTTCTCCGCATTTAAAAAGTAATCTGGGTTGATATGTTTCATATATCATCTTTAGTAAGGGACTGTCAATTATTAGGATGGGGTTAAGGGAGCTGAATCTGAAATCTTAAAGTGGACCTATCATGCTATTTTTAGACAATAGGTCTCAGATATATACAAATATATTAAAAACATGTCTATGAAGACCAAACAGATCACCCATTCTAGCCATGCCTCATATCCCTCTATTTCACTTCCGGTTTCTAAAGTGCTGATTTGGGGATAAAGCTTTAAAACAGAAAATAAAAATGGATTAAAGTAGGGGGCTGAGCTCATGCAGGACCCGGCAGCTACTGTCTAAACTAAATACTGCCCTGATGAAACGCCATATCATGGATTATCAAGGATCTGAAACAGTCTGGAGCTCAAAGGCTTTCTCTCTTGCCGGTTATACCACAAGGTGAGTTCCTTTTTACTTCCTGCTTCTTCACACACATGCTCTCCAGTACAGGTTAGCTCCGAGTGTTAGCGATGCTAATGTAAACACAGACCATATTACGTCCAAAACAGTCGGGCATTGTTTCTGATAGCAACTTTCTGATAGGGCCGTGGGTCCACATTTCAGATATTAGGTCATATCGGACGTAAATCTGGATCAGCTCCGTTGTCGCCCCGTTTTTAGAGATTTGGGTACGGAGGAAAAGAGAGAGGGTTTTATTTTCTGACACTGCGTGAGTTCCCTGACACACCGGGGACATATAGTTATGTATAAAGACATCAGAAAGTGCATTTTGCATGATAGGTCCCCTTTAACTATAACAAATATGGCCCTTTCCAGGATAATGACTATTTTCTACAATCCCCCCCGCCCCACAAATATCTCCAAATATAATATTTCTGAAAACATTAAATGACTGGATTATTAACTAGGCTGAGGGTGCAGCTTGTTGGCTGCTTTATTCATTGTATAACTTGTAATTATAAAATGGTAATATAAGTAATAGTAATATAAATGTAGGAAAGAAGGTTTATGTAATGAATATGCAGTTGCATGGTTACAGTATCCCAGAGAAGCAAAACCATGACTTTAGACATGTTTCATTGGGAACATGGAGTCCTCTTTGGATGAATACAATCCATTTACAACTTTTCCTCTGTGCAAAAGAGACATCTACCTGGGTGTAGTGAGAGCAAACTGCTCCACTGCATCTGTTCGGGTAGGAGAAGTGATGCCTCTCCTCGTACCAGGACCGGACCAGATCAGTGATGGACTGGTATCTAAAAACAACACACATTCAGTCATTCACATATAGCTCCATGCATTTTTGGATATTTTAATCCTGTAGTCATAGTATTTTAAGACCGTATTAGTGCATGAAATCAAGAGCTGATTCTTCATACCTTCCTGTAGTGATGGACAGGTTTTGGCCCATGTATCTCATGGCTTGTGTCGGACCGTGATCCCAAACGCATTGTGAGGCCCAGGAGTCAGCGGACTTAGCGAGTCCCTCATCCCAGAGCTGTAGAGACATGAATAGAGAGGAAATGAGAGATAAAGGGGTCATTCATTTCACTCTCTACTGTAAGAAAACAACATAATTAACTCTGTTCTATAGAGTTTTAATAAGACTGAAACCTACATCTGGTGCCTCTGTATTTGAACTGTTTTGTACCATAAAATAAGCCAATAAGGATAGTTTTGTGTTACATGCTTTATAAGTTAGTTAAGATGCAGAATACATTTCAAGAGTTTTGGGCTCAGGTGTGGTTTAATTTTTCCACTTGAGATGGGTTGCATTTCATTCTGGTTCGGGGTCCAATTGACTTGAACACTTTCATTCATTACAACCTTCCCATCTCACAAACAAAGCTTTCACATTTGAAGGTTACAAAATAAAAAGGTATAAATATAGTATGTTGTTATATGAGATATGGTGTATCATTAACATTAAAAATCATTTGGACCCAAAGGTGTTTCAAAACTCCAATATCATAAATCCAAATGGACTTCTTTGGAATTTGGGTCCCGAAATAGAGCTTTGTTATAAAGCTTGAGGCTTTGATTTCCCAATCAACAATAATATGTCAATGTTCTGTTCTAAATTTTAGGACAGAATCTGAAATATCAAGATGAAAAGGCAGATGTGTTTTCTTTGCTGTTTAAGGGACAGAATATTAATGTGGTATCCCGAGTTGAGTTTGGCCTAAACTTGGTTCCAAATTTAGAATGATAAAGTAGCATGTACTGGAAATACTCAAGTGCCTCCAAACTGTACTTATAGTACTTGAGTAAATGTATTTAGTTACATTGCAGCACTGGTCCCTCTCCACAGCGTTCCCTCACCATGAACTCCATATTAGCTGCGGGGGGGAACACCTGTGAGCGGACTCGGTTGTGGTAATCTAGCAGAGCGTTGATCTCTCTGGAGGAAACCTCTCTTCTGCGTCTGCTCTCAGCTGCACTGAGCATCCAGAGGTCAGACGGGGTCTCAGCTGCACTGAGCATCCAGAGGTCTGACGGGGTCTCAGCTGCACTGAGCATCCAGAGGTCAGACGGGGTCTCAGCTGCACTGAGCATCCAGAGGTCTGACGGGGTCTCAGCTGCACTGAGCATCCAGAGGTCAGACGGGGTCTCAGCTGCAGCTCTGCTCACGTTGAGAGGAGCGACAGCAGCAGCCTCTGAGAGAGGAGGCAGCCACAGGGAGGCAGCCAACAACAGCTGAACACAGGCTGCTGCCATCCGAGGCCTGCGGAGGGGGAGGAAGAGAGGGGGGAGGAGAGGGAAGAGGGGGAGGCTACAGCTGAACCACCTCTCTGCACGACTCTGAGAAGGAGACACGTTTATATCATTATCAGGCAATTAACACATTTCAAACAGGTGGGGAGTTAAAGTGTTGGGGACATAGGGGGTCAATAAAGAAATGCAGGCGATATAATGGGGGGTCAGTATAAGGTCAGAGTAAATGATTACAAAGGCCAGGAAAAACAAGAAACTGTGTCAAGAATGTTAAAGTTACAGATCACTGCATGCATGCTTTTTG